>NC_085957.1:8406629-8710667 GCF_963556715.1 Cydia fagiglandana
CATTTATCCGTAAACATATTTTGATTATTTTATATATTTTCAATTTTATTTTAAGTTTTAATCGTATGCCATCTGCAGTAAATGTACCGTGACTACAAAATTGACAATGACAGGACCCCTCTATACTATCTATTCTTTTTGCTAGTACGAAGTTACATATAGGTATGTCTTTGATTTAACTAAATCAGGCCCGTTAAGTTTTATGAATAAGGGGGTATTAAGTAACTATTAGTAATGTGTAGGTACCAACTCGTGTATGTGTATGTAATGTTGATGGGAGTATAATTAAGTTTTCTTTTAATGTCTCGATGTAAATGTTTTACCTTTTTGAAGCGCTGGTGGCCTAGCGGTAAGAGCGTGCGACTTTCAATCCGGAGGTCGCGGGTTCAAACCCCGGCTCGTACCAATGAGTTTTTCGGAACTTATGTACGAAATATCAATTGATATTTGCCAGTCGCTTTTCGGTGAAGGAAAACATCGTGAGGAAACCGGACTAATCCTAATAAGGCCTAGTTTCCCCTCTGGGTTGGAAGGTCAGATGGCAGTCGCTTTCGTAAAAACTAGTGCCTACGTCAAATCATGGGATTAGTTGTCAAGCGGACCCCAGGCTCCTATGAGCCGTGGCAAAATGCCGGGATAACGCCAGGAAGAAGAAGATACAAATGTTTTACCAAAGAATCTCGCAATGATGTGCCAAATAATAAAATAAAATACCTACTACATATTTCAAGTCCTTGTTGTTTCTTATTTACCGATTTCCTTAGTACTTGGTTGGGTCAAAAACATTCTGTGTTCGCGTCTTTCCTGTAGACATACACCCACAGGAGAGAAAAATGTACAGTTCGCGCGAACACGCTAGTTTTCTCTCCTGTGGGCAATAGTTAACAGCTTGTGGGCATGTAAGTAATGATTTTATCATAGCCTCCTAAGGCCCAGCCATACAAATGAAAAATGCAAAATTTTTCACAGAAATTTGAACCTACAATGCAGGAAATAGAGCTCGTTTTCCGTTGTTCAAGAACTGAACGAAACACGGCAAAAGCAACTCTGTTCCAATCGAATATTATTAAAATTTAATTGAACTGAATAAGTACTATAGGTAGGACGTTGGGCCTCAGGAGGATAGTTCTCTAAATAAAAAGAGGACTTTTTCACGTGGATAAGGGTTAAATAAGAAAATTAACCTTTATAGCCCTTAACTCATGTGTATGTCTACAGGAAAGACGCGAACACAGAATGTTTTTGACCCAGTTTAGTTCTAGTTCCGCACTTATGCTTCAGAATAATGTTGATGATGTAGAGCAGCGGTCGGCAACCTTTTAGCAGCCAAGGGCCACATAGTAGGTAACGGCGAGTAAGTTGACGCGGGCCGCATTTTGTTAATATTTATGACTTTATCAGACATTGCCGTTACATAGCCAGGGAGGCTCGCAGGCCGCAAGTGACAGGTTCACGAGCCGCATGCGGCCCGCAGGTTGCGACCGCTGATCTAGAGGATTGATAAAAAACCGGGCAAGTGCGAGTCGGACTCGCGCACGAAGGGTTCCGTACCATAATGCAAAAAAACGAAAAAAAGCAAAAAAAAAATCGGTCACCCATCCAAGTACTGACCACGCCCGACGTTGCTTAACTTTGGTCAAAAATCACGTTTGTTGTATGGGAGCCCCATTTAAATATTTATTTAAAACAGAAGTTTTTAGTATTTGTTGTTATAGCGGCAACAGAAATACATCATCTGTGAAAATTTCACTGTCTAGCTATCACGGTTCGTGAGATACAGCCTGGTGACAGACAGACAGACGGACGGACGGACGGACAGCGAAGTCTTAGTTATAGGGTCCCGTTTTACCCTTTGGGTACGGAACCCTAAAAAGTACCCTAGATATTCCCCGAACCTCAAACGATTTCCATACCAAATTTCATCTAAATCGGTTTAGTGGTTTATGCACGAAGCGGGAACAAACAGTTACTTTCGCATTTATGATAGAAGATAATAAATAAATAAATATTATAGTACGTCACAAATAAATGCTCTTACTGGGATTCGAACCCAGGACCATCGGCTTCACAGGCAGAGTCACTACCCACTAGGCCAGACCGGTCGTTGATGATAGCCATTATTTCTTTTTTTTAAGGTTCCGTACCCAAAGGGTAAAAACGGGACCATATTACTAACAATAAGACTTCACTGTCCGTCTGTCTGTCACCTGTATATCGTGAACCATGATCTCCAGAATCTTGCGAACTTGACATAAGATTGACAAATAAAATGATACCAGGAATATTAAAGAATAAATAGTACTTAAGATATGCATATACTTATCGATATCATTTTATCGACAAATCATCAGATCGTGCGGATGCGAAATTGACAAATTTCGATGTTAGTATGCAGGTTTGGGGGCAAGTTGTTTATTTCAAGAGCTCGATCGGTTGACGCCATAAATCTAAAATTTGATTCTGTACATGTGAGCGTGATTTTTTACCGTTTTTAGGGTTCCGTACCCAAAGGGTAAAACGGGACCCTATTCTAAGACTTCGCTGTCCGTCCGTCCGTCCGTCTGTCACCAGGCTGTATCTCACGAACCGTGATAGCTAGATAGTTGAAATTTTCACAGATGATGTATTTCTGTTGCCGCTATAACAACAAATACTAAAAACAGAATAAAATAAAGATTTAAATGGGGCTCCCATACATTCATTCATAGGCCTTTCAGTCTATTGCAGACTACTTTTTGACCAAAGTTAAGCAACGTCGGGAGTGGTCAGTACTTGGATGGGTGACCGTATTTTTTTTTGCTTTTTTTTTTGTTTGTTTTTTTTGCATTATGGTACGGAACCCTTCGTGCGCGAGTCCGACTCGCACTTGCCCGGTTTTTTAGAGTTCCGTACCAAAAGGGTAAAACGGGACCCTATTACTAAGACTCCGCTGTCCGTCCGTGCGTCCGTCCGTCTGTCACCAGGCTGTATCTCACGAACCGTGATAGCTAGACAGTTGAAATTTTCACAGATGATGTATTTCTGCAGCCGCTATAACAAATACTAAAAAGTACGGAACCCTCGGTGGGCGAGTCCGACTCGCACTTGGCTGGTTATTTATTTATTATATTTTTAGCGGCCATTGCCTGCTGAAGTGCAGGTTCGGTTCCCGTGCCGCACCACATGGCCCGCGGCGGAAACCACTGACGGATATAGACATCTGTTTACGAAACCAATTACTAGCACAAGTGTATTAAACATACAGGGTAATTTTTAAATGGGTCAATAAGATAATTTACCAAGTTAATCGGTACAAAGTTCTATTTATTTTGCATTTATAACAAACGTATGTAAATACGTTTAAAAAAATATGAAAAATCCTAGCGGATATCAATTGCATATTTTATTGACCGAGCGAAAGCCAAGGTCTTTATTTCAGCAAGGGTAAAAATGCTTTTGTACGCCCGGATACCCCGAAATTTTGTGAGCAATGATTAAATTGATTTTTTTCGTCGATTCCATTTTTGAAAAATTTAAACATGGCGGCGTCCTACATTTAAATTATTCACTTAACAGTTATGGTCGTCACAGAGCCACTATAGTTTATTTGGTTACCTTTTTATATTGACTGTACCATCGTGTGCCGGATATTAGCGCAGACTGTACCTGTTTACAAGATTTCCTCGACACGGGGGCCATGTGGCTCGTGCTGGCTACTGTGACCATCACGCAGCTTTCCCCGGGACATTCCTCAATTCGACCTGAGGTGGATGAGCTAGCTGTATGATGACGAAGCCTGCGCTGTGGATCTGAAGGTACCTAAGTATGCTGTTATTATTATATTGGTTCTTTTGAGTCAGTAACATAGTTTATATTTATTTGAATTGAGTTGAATTGCGTTGAGTTGAGTTGAGTAAATCCAAGCTAACTTTGCATCAACGTGGATACAAGAGCGAGCGAGTGTCATAAAGAAACATTATATTTTCGTTGAAATTGCTCATTATCGATGTCATTACAACACTTTGTCATTGCACTCATTGCGAATATACGCCATGTAGCCCATGTAGGGTTTGGTTTGACCTATGCATTTAGTGTCTTTACTGTAAGCTTGTGTGATTGTGTGTAATTTTGCTTTTATGTAGTTGTGAATAAACAGATTTTATTGACAGATTTTGGGACAAAAATGTATGAGAAAGATTTTAACTTCGTATATGACATCATATACATAGTCATAGGTCATTCATATAGTTACGAACTACGAGTGATGAATGGCTGTGATATGTTAAAGGATGACTGACGTAAGACCGGGCCGTGTCCGGGCCGGAGCTTCCGGAGGTTACTTTTCTATGACATGACAGGCGATCACGTGAAAGTTTCCTTAGAAAACGATGCGCCGGAAGCTCCGAAAGTTCACGACCCGGTCTAACGTGAGTCAGTAACGTGAGAACAGTCCAATCCCCTATACAAACTCGTATTATGTATACCTAGAGTTGTTATCTAGAGTGTACATAGGAAAGTTATGTACTTATCAGATATCGTTGTATATTGGAAAAGGGACTTGAAATGATTACATAAATGCGTCAACAATTAATAATACGGAAATATCGCTAAAATAAAACTTGCATTTATCACGGGAAAGTCCCGCGGAATGCTCCTGCGGCATGGTCACCCTACTCCGTACAAAAATAACCTCCTAATTTGTTTTATAGCGCTCTACGGGACCAGATCCAGACACTAACCTGCGTCTTTGAAGTTTTTACTCATTTACAAGGAAACAATTAATTTAATTCATCACAATTTAACTTTATATCTGCACAAAATAGACCTATAATAGGCAGGGTGACTGCTATAGTGAATGGCCACTCCTAACAAATCAGAAAGAGACAAGCCAATTGAAGTCTTATTGTTAAGAGTGGCCAATTAATGTAGTGGCCAATAACTAGCAGTCACCCTAGATTAAATCAAGTATTGTTATTATTTTTTCCCGTCAGCCAGGAGACAACACTGACACAATATATCAGAAGAGCCACGGTTGACTAATATTCTGGTGACCCATCAGAATCAGAATCAGAATCAGAAATTTATTTGTATAACATAGGTAATAAATACAGGTGGTACTTATACATAATGCATATTTACCAATATATATATATATATATATTTATTTATATTTGCAAAAATGCATATTTGATTGATTTAAAATATTAAAAGCCATTACTAGGTTTTAGGGATTTTTTTTTCTAAGACAAAATAAAGATTGATAAGAAAAAATGATTTAATTCCCGAAGATTTAATTTTTTACACAATTGTGTAAGAATAAGATATTATTGCAGGTGACTTGTACTTCCTTTCGGGAATTAAATCATTTTTTCTTATCAATCTTTATTTTGTCTTAGAAAAAAAAAACCCAAAAACCTAGTAATGGCGTTTAATAGTATAATGGCCTTCGGGCCGCAAAAATATTTGACACCATTTTGACACAATCTTATTTGTAGATATCGAGCCATAGAATAATAGGTTGTCACATATTTATGCGTCCTTCAAAGAGTACATAGTATGTTTGACATCGGAAAATCACTTCCCAAGCCTTCCCAAGCAATGTGCAAATTGGAGAATATTCCCAAAAATTACACAATTATGGGAAATTTCCAGGAGAAATTCTCATGCAAGCTTAGCTTCGGTTCCGCCTTCCAAATGTCCGGGACCCCATGGTCCTGAAATTTTTTTATCCTGTTTTGTTTAACCTGTCTTATGGTACAATAAAGTGTTTACATACATACATACATACATAAGTAAAAGACAGACAAGTGGAGCCGCCATTAACAGGCGTTCCCCTCTGTCGAAAATAGGCGGCCAATGGTCAACCTCATGTCAACCATATGTATGGACTGACGTTTATCTGACATGACGTACCTATACATTTGATGTGCCCCTCCCCCGCAAAAAACGGCAGACTATTTTGTACCGAAAATTTTAGACATGGCGTCTCCGTTGGTTATATCCTCCAAGCAGACAAGTGTCGCAAATATCCATTTTTGAAAACGAATGATATATTTGCGGCACTTGAAACATTCGGTCGTCAGACACCTAAAAACTCGTAAAAGAAATTTCTACCAATAGTCTGGGTGTCTGGCGGCCTACGAGTAGGCGCATTTTTTGCGCAAAAACTCACGACCCAATTTGAACTTTAAGATACGCCAGTCATTAGATCGAGAAACGATATGGATTAGATATGTCAGTGTCAGATGTGATGTTTCTTCTAACAAAAACGTCCCTTTTGAGACTGACATATCTAATCCATATCGTTTCTCGATCTATTAACTGACGTATCTCAAAGTTCGAATCGGGCAGTCAGCCTAATGAGAGCGCTGGTGGCCTAGCGGTAAGAGCGTGCGACTTGCAATCCGGAGGTCGCGGGTTCAAACCCCGGCTCGTACCAATGAGTTTTTCGGAACTTATGTACGAAATATCATTTGATATTTACCAGTCGCTTTTCGGTGAAGGAAAACATCGTGAGGAAACCTGCATACATCTGCGAAGAAATTCAAAAGGTGTATGTGAAGTCCCCAATCCGCATTGGGCTAGCGTGGGGACTATAGCCCAAGCCCTCTCGCGCTCGAGAGGAGGCCTGTGCCCAGCAGTGGGACGTATATAGGCTGAGATGATGACGAGTCAGCCTAATAGTGTAACATTATACAGAGGGGGAACGCGGCAAGTGTCCTGGGAACAATGCCTCAGGCTAAGTAATTTAGGTTTAGACTTATAAGTAATCACCATTTATTAATTAAATAGATTTATAAAAAGCTATAAAGTCAGACACAATATAAATCATAATTGTTCAGAACAACAACTTACAAAAGAAAATGTGTTTAACAGACATTGCAAAGAAACCTGTTGACTTGGATTGAATTATATTATTTGCTATCATTTATTAGATTTCGTTTTATAGGTACTTATGCTTGTTATTGTCTGTAAATTGCATTGTTATATTTAGTATAAAAAGCTATTGTAAGGGCCACAAGGTGCACTCCAGTCCACAAAATGAAGGCTGAGGTGGCTTTATTGGCTGTGGTAAGTTTTCATTTTACTAATCTATATATTTATAGAATCCCCAATCCACATGGGGTTCGTGGGGACTATAGCCCAAGCCCTCTCGCGCATGAGAGGCCTGTGCCGAGCCCAGCAGTGGGACGTATATAGGCTGAAATTATTATTATGTGTATCTCCGTTTTGAAACTCGGGTATTTCGAGCCTACAACAGTTCGTTTTTATTAGCATTAGAAAGAACTCCACAGAAGCAAGCGTGCAGTTATTATCAGGCTCGTTATTTGTTAAATAATTATTAATTATCTAATGTAGCATGGTCAATACATAAAGTGCCGCTAAAAGTGCCGGATTTGGAACCATAAGCTTACTTCTGCGAAGTTCTTTCTAATGCTAATAAAAACCGGGCAAGTGCGAATCGGGCTCGCGCACGAAGGGTTCCGTACCATAATGCAAAAAAAGGAAAAAAAATCGGTTACCCATCCAAGTACTGACCCCGCCCGACGTTGCTTAACTTCGGTCAAAAATCACGTTTGTTGTATGGGAGCCCCACTTAAATCTTTATTTTATTCTGTTTTTAGTAATTTGTTGTTATAGCGGCAACAGAAATACATCATCTGTGAAAATTTCAACTCTCTCACGGTTCGTGAGATACAGCCTGGTGACAGACGGACGGACGGACGGACAGCGGAGTCTTAGTATAATAGGTTCCCGTTTTACCCTTTGGGTACGGAACCCTAAAATCGGACTATAATTACACACATTTTTTTGCCGAATTTGTCCAAAAGTCATAATTAATCATCATTTTCAGGAATTAAGTAATTTCCAGCAAGCTGGATAACATCAACCTACCTTCATTTGGTTCTAAATTCGTGTAATGCGAGTTAGCTCGATTCTAGGTGTGGAAAAATATTTGATTTTAGTTAGTTAGTTATTAATTTCGTTTAGTTGTACCCCTGTATATATATTGTATGTAAATAAATGATTTAATTTGATTTTTCAGTTTTTTGCTTGTAGTTCGAAAACGGTATGTCCGTCGGAAAAAGTGCTCTAATCATGATAAAATTGACTTAGAACCTAAACTTAAAAAAATATTAACCTCAAACGTCGCAGACGCTTAACTCAAAAAAAACCGGCCAAGTGCGAGTCGGACTCGCGTTCCAAGGGTTCCGTACATTACTAAATTTTTAACAATATATTTTTTATATATATGTGAAACGCGAGTAATTGCCTTTAAAAAACCCGTAGGGGTCGGATCAAAAACTAAGTAATTGGTCCGACTCACGCTTGACTACATATTTCTAATAGGTTTTCCTGTCATCTATAGGTAAAGACCTATTGTATGTATTTTTTTCAAAATTTTAGACCCAGTAGTTTCGGAGATAGAGGGGGGGGGGAATGGTCATTTTTTGCCTATTTTCTTGAATTACTTCTAAACTGTTTATTCTAAAAAAAAATATGTTTGAGATTCTCACATTGAGCTCTTTCATTTGATATGTAACACGATATAGTTTGAAAAACTTAATTTTTTGATTTTCTCATTTACCCCCCAAAAGTGGCCCCCATGTTTAAAATTCACTTATTTACGTTACATGTCCGTCTTTGGGTCACAAACTTACATATGTGTACCAAATTTCAACTTAATTGGTTCAGTAGTTTCGGAGAAAATAGGCTGTGACAGACGGACAGACCGACAGACGCACGAGTGATCCTATAAGGGTTCCGTTTTTTTCCTTTTGAGGTACCTACGGAACCCTAAAAAATCCCGAAATACTGTCTAATTTTCAATTATTATAAAGTACCTATCTCGTTACCTACCCCGCAGATCACAGCATAAAATAATTATAATATGAATAAATATAAACTGTCAAAACTAAATCTAATAAAATAAAGAAACATAAATAAACTTATAATTAAATAAAAAAGTTTTTTTTTCAGGTTTTCGTGGCTGTTGGTGCATTTCCAAGTAAGTGTTTATTTCACCGAGATAACCAATTAAAAACATTCTAAAAACCTTCATAAGAAAATTTAATTCTTATGCATGTTTCTTACTTGCATGCAATCTACGTTACATTGCGGACTACTAAGGTAAACTGCATTCAAAAGTTTTATCATATACCGTAATGTAATGATAATTGCAAATTGCAATATTTCAGCTCAATCGAAATTCGCGAAGTGGGTTGACCTAATTTCAACACGTATTACAATACAATAAGCAATTTATTTATAGGTTATTTTAGTTTAGTAGTTATTTTAGTTGTAGATTTATTGTAGTTTTTAATTTTAGTTTATAATTACAAATAAATGCCCTTACTGGGTTCGAATCGCAGTAAGGGCATTTATTTGTATGATGATACAGATATTTGTTCCTGAGTCATGGGTGTTTTCTATGTATTTAAGTATTTGTGTATTATATGTATCGTTGTCTGAGTACCCACAACACAAGCCTTCTTGAGCTTACCGTGGGACTTAGTCAATCTGTGTAAGAATGTCCTATAATATTTATTTATTTATTTATTTATAATTGTTTTTTTTTGTTTATATTACAGCTGTTAGAGAATTAACCCAAACATAATTAACCTAAACGAGATTTACGACAGTAAACATACAATAATATATCAAATGTATCAAATACACACACATACACACACACACAAACACACACACACACACACACACACACACACACACACACACACACACACACACACACACACACACATACACTCATTCATTCATTCATAGTTATATCCTCATCATAAACTTAGTAGTTAATTTAGAATACTAAATAATAGCATAAAATCCTAAAACAATCTTTAAAAATAAAATAAAATAGAATATATTAGTTATAAGTAGTTTATAAATAAAATAAAAATAAGTTACTTGCTTATGTATAAGATTTCCTATAAGTAATAACAAGACTGTTTAGTTATGGAGGAGCGGGGCACCCTGATACAGGTTCACTCACCTAAAAGGAAGTCCCAACCACTGATGGCAATTTGTAAAAGCTTAATAAGGAAATAAATAATTTTTCATTTTCATTTTCATTTTCATTTCATTTTCAAATATATTCCCAATAAGCAATTGTTAATAAACAAAATTTTCTCGAACTTCCTAAGTTAATTAACAATTATTGCTAACTTGTTGAAATAATAACTAAGATAAATTTCTACAAATCTACAAGTAGTACATTTGTTGACATATTTTAAATACACCATATGTTTTTTTTTTAATTTTCAATGATTATTTAATACTTTTAAAACTTTATTACAAGCTTTTATTAATTTATTAGTGCATACGAACATAATATACATACTTAAAAAAACATAATTAAATAACTAACCTACAAAACTTAAACTAAATCTAAAAAATAAAATTATATTTCATATTACGTAATCGCTTTATCGTGCCGCGCGCTTTTCCCGAAAATTAGGCGTGGAGGGCTGTGCTGAGCGTTGAATAAAAAAATATAAATAATCGAGATACAGTTCTGCAAGGAATGTTTTATTGGAAATATCATCCTCTTTTGTAATATTAATTCTGTTGTATTAAATATTAATATTTTGAGATATTAGGAAAATAAAAAATATGTACTTTCAAAAAAGATCTAAAGACTTTTGATATTTTTAGTGTGCTACATAATACACGCTTCGAACACATCTTTCTAGGCATCATGACGAATCTAATGAGATATCACACGTATTTTTAAAAGTAGTATGCACCTATCTATATTTTTTTCCGTTTTCAGTTTCTCGAGTAGGTGCACTACATATTTGTGTCGCACTTTAAAAGAGTTTTGAACTCCATTCCCTCAAGTCCAGGCAAATCTAGAGCTTTCGAATGGCAAACGAAAGAGGCTGTCCATTTAAATCTTAACTAAGACCTCAAGGCAGTTTTTGGCTGACTTCTATATTCCTGGAACTCAAAGGGAATTAAATAATGAACAATGAATTTTTGCAGCCTCACCGGTCCTGCCCCCGTTGATCCCGCTCCCCAGACCGAGGTCAACGATCACTCACTCGAGCAGGACCCACGCAGCCAGCTGTCATTTTGCGTCTGCTCAGTCAGACAAAGGCTACTCCTCAATCGGACCAGATGGAACCAGGGTTACATCCAATGAGAAACTTAGTAGTGCTGAAGAGAAAGAAGGCCATCAGTATACCCACGGCGACCACGGGATTTCATCAGACGGCCATGGTGGCCACTCCAGCTGGGGCTTAGACGGAGACCATCGCAGCGAAAGCGAGGGCAAATCTGCAGAGATAGATAAAAAAATTGTCGTAAAAGATAAGAGAGGAACGCGTGTGCAGAAGGAAAGGGGAAGCAGTGCTTCAGATAAATCTGCTTACGACGTCTCTCACAAGCGATACAAGACCGTGGCCGATGGCAAGGGTGGATATAAAAGCGATACAAGCCATGAAAGGCAAGTAGGAAAATCCCAAGGTTCATCCGCAGCCAGTGACAAGGTTTTAAAGATAAGAAAAAACGATGGAACCTGGGTTAGATCCAGTGAAACGGCTAAAAGTGCTGCAAAGAAGGACAGCCATCAGTATACCCACGGCGACCACGGGATTTCATCAGACAGCCATGGTGGCCACTCCAGCTGGGGCTTAGAAGGAGACCATCGTAGCAAAAGCGAGGGCAAATCTGCAGAGTTTGATAAAAAAATAGTCGTAAAAGATAAGAGAGGAACGCGTGTGCAGAAGGAAAGGGGAAGCAGTGCTTCAGATAAATCTGCTTACGACGTCGCTCACAAGCGATACAAGACCGTGGCCGATGGCAAGGGTGGATATAAAAGCGATACAAGCCATGAAAGGAAAGTAGGAAAATCCCAAGGTTCATCCGCAGCCAGTGACAAGGTTTTAAAGATAACAAAAAACGATGGAACCTGGGTTAGATCCAGTGAAGCGGCTAAAAGTGCTGCAAGGAAGGACAGCCATCAGTATACCCACGGTGACCACGGGATTTCATCAGACAGCCATGGTGGCCACTCCAGCTGGGGATTAGAAGGAGACCATCGCAGCGAAAGCGAGGGCAAATCTGCAGAGTTTGATAAAAAATCAGTCGTAAAAGATAAGAGAGGAACGCGTGTGCAGAAGGAAAGAGGAAGCAGTGCTTCAGATAAATCTGCTTACGACGTCGCTCACAAGCGATACAAGACCGTGGCCGATGGCAAGGGTGGATATAAAAGCGATACAAGCCATGAAAGGAAAGTAGGAAAATCCCAAGGTTCATCCGCAGCCAGTGACAAGGTTTTAAAGATAACAAAAAACGATGGAACCTGGGTTAGATCCAGTGAAGCGGCTAAAAGTGCTGCAAGGAAGGACAGCCATCAGTATACCCACGGTGACCACGGGATTTCATCAGACAGCCATGGTGGCCACTCCAGCTGGGGATTAGAAGGAGACCATCGCAGCGAAAGCGAGGGCAAATCTGCAGAGTTTGATAAAAAATCAGTCGTAAAAGATAAGAGAGGAACGCGTGTGCAGAAGGAAAGAGGAAGCAGTGCTTCAGATAAATCTGCTTACGACGTCGCTCACAAGCGATACAAGACCGTGGCCGATGGCAAGGGTGGATATAAAAGCGATACAAGCCATGAAAGGCATGTAGGGAAATCCACAGGTTCATCCGCAGCCAGTGACAAGGTTTTAAAGATAACAAAAAACGATGGAACCTGGGTTAGATCCAGTGAAGCGGCTAAAAGTGCTGCAAGGAAGGACAGCCATCAGTATACCCACGGTGACCACGGGATTTCATCAGACAGCCATGGTGGCCACTCCAGCTGGGGCTTAGAAGGAGACCATCGTAGCAAAAGCGAGGGCAAATCTGCAGAGTTTGATAAAAAATCAGTCGTAAAAGATAAGAGAGGAACGCGTGTGCAGAAGGAAAGAGGAAGCAGTGCTTCAGATAAATCTGCTTACGACGTCGCTCACAAGCGATACAAGACCGTGGCCGATGGCAAGGGTGGATATAAAAGCGATACAAGCCATGAAAGGCATGTAGGGAAATCCACAGGTTCATCCGCAGCCAGTGACAAGGTTTTAAAGATAACAAAAAACGATGGAACCTGGGTTAGATCCAGTGAAGCGGCTAAAAGTGCTGCAAGGAAGGACAGCCATCAGTATACCCACGGTGACCACGGGATTTCATCAGACAGCCATGGTGGCCACTCCAGCTGGGGCTTAGAAGGAGACCATCGTAGCAAAAGCGAGGGCAAATCTGCAGAGTTTGATAAAAAATCAGTCGTAAAAGATAAGAGAGGAACGCGTGTGCAGAAGGAAAGAGGAAGCAGTGCTTCAGATAAATCTGCTTACGACGTCGCTCACAAGCGATACAAGACCGTGGCCGATGGCAAGGGTGGATATAAAAGCGATACAAGCCATGAAAGGAAAGTAGGAAAATCCCAAGGTTCATCCGCAGCCAGTGACAAGGTTTTAAAGATAACAAAAAACGATGGAACCTGGGTTAGATCCAGTGAAGCGGCTAAAAGTGCTGCAAGGAAGGACAGCCATCAGTATACCCACGGTGACCACGGGATTTCATCAGACAGCCATGGTGGCCACTCCAGCTGGGGATTAGAAGGAGACCATCGCAGCGAAAGCGAGGGCAAATCTGCAGAGTTTGATAAAAAATCAGTCGTAAAAGATAAGAGAGGAACGCGTGTGCAGAAGGAAAGAGGAAGCAGTGCTTCAGATAAATCTGCTTACGACGTCGCTCACAAGCGATACAAGACCGTGGCCGATGGCAAGGGTGGATATAAAAGCGATACAAGCCATGAAAGGAAAGTAGGAAAATCCCAAGGTTCATCCGCAGCCAGTGACAAGGTTTTAAAGATAACAAAAAACGATGGAACCTGGGTTAGATCCAGTGAAGCGGCTAAAAGTGCTGCAAGGAAGGACAGCCATCAGTATACCCACGGTGACCACGGGATTTCATCAGACAGCCATGGTGGCCACTCCAGCTGGGGATTAGAAGGAGACCATCGCAGCGAAAGCGAGGGCAAATCTGCAGAGTTTGATAAAAAATCAGTCGTAAAAGATAAGAGAGGAGCGCGTGTGCAGAAGGAAAGAGGAAGCAGTGCTTCAGATAAATCTGCTTACGACGTCGCTCACAAGCGATACAAGACCGTGGCCGATGGCAAGGGTGGATATAAAAGCGATACAAGCCATGAAAGGCATGTAGGGAAATCCACAGGTTCATCCGCAGCCAGTGACAAGGTTTTAAAGATAACAAAAAACGATGGAACCTGGGTTAGATCCAGTGAAGCGGCTAAAAGTGCTGCAAGGAAGGACAGCCATCAGTATACCCACGGTGACCACGGGATTTCATCAGACAGCCATGGTGGCCACTCCAGCTGGGGCTTAGAAGGAGACCATCGTAGCAAAAGCGAGGGCAAATCTGCAGAGTTTGATAAAAAAATAGTCGTAAAAGATAAGAGAGGAAGGCGTGTGCAGAAGGAAAGGGGAAGCAGTGCTTCAGATAAATCTGCTTACGACGTCGCTCACAAGCGATACAAGACCGTGGCCGATGGCAAGGGTGGATATAAAAGCGATACAAGCCATGAAAGGCAAGTAGGAAAATCCCAAGGTTCATCCGCAGCCAGTGACAAGGTTTTAAAGATAAGAAAAAACGATGGAACCTGGGTTAGATCCAGTGAAACGGCTAAAAGTGCTGCAAAGAAGGACAGCCATCAGTATACCCACGGCGACCACGGGATTTCATCAGACAGCCATGGTGGCCACTCCAGCTGGGGCTTAGAAGGAGACCATCGTAGCAAAAGCGAGGGCAAATCTGCAGAGTTTGATAAAAAAATAGTCGTAAAAGATAAGAGAGGAACGCGTGTGCAGAAGGAAAGGGGAAGCAGTGCTTCAGATAAATCTGCTTACGACGTCGCTCACAAGCGATACAAGACCGTGGCCGATGGCAAGGGTGGATATAAAAGCGATACAAGCCATGAAAGGAAAGTAGGAAAATCCCAAGGTTCATCCGCAGCCAGTGACAAGGTTTTAAAGATAACAAAAAACGATGGAACCTGGGTTAGATCCAGTGAAGCGGCTAAAAGTGCTGCAAGGAAGGACAGCCATCAGTATACCCACGGTGACCACGGGATTTCATCAGACAGCCATGGTGGCCACTCCAGCTGGGGATTAGAAGGAGACCATCGCAGCGAAAGCGAGGGCAAATCTGCAGAGTTTGATAAAAAATCAGTCGTAAAAGATAAGAGAGGAACGCGTGTGCAGAAGGAAAGAGGAAGCAGTGCTTCAGATAAATCTGCTTACGACGTCGCTCACAAGCGATACAAGACCGTGGCCGATGGCAAGGGTGGATATAAAAGCGATACAAGCCATGAAAGGAAAGTAGGAAAATCCCAAGGTTCATCCGCAGCCAGTGACAAGGTTTTAAAGATAACAAAAAACGATGGAACCTGGGTTAGATCCAGTGAAGCGGCTAAAAGTGCTGCAAGGAAGGACAGCCATCAGTATACCCACGGTGACCACGGGATTTCATCAGACAGCCATGGTGGCCACTCCAGCTGGGGATTAGAAGGAGACCATCGCAGCGAAAGCGAGGGCAAATCTGCAGAGTTTGATAAAAAATCAGTCGTAAAAGATAAGAGAGGAACGCGTGTGCAGAAGGAAAGAGGAAGCAGTGCTTCAGATAAATCTGCTTACGACGTCGCTCACAAGCGATACAAGACCGTGGCCGATGGCAAGGGTGGATATAAAAGCGATACAAGCCATGAAAGGCATGTAGGGAAATCCACAGGTTCATCCGCAGCCAGTGACAAGGTTTTAAAGATAACAAAAAACGATGGAACCTGGGTTAGATCCAGTGAAGCGGCTAAAAGTGCTGCAAGGAAGGACAGCCATCAGTATACCCACGGTGACCACGGGATTTCATCAGACAGCCATGGTGGCCACTCCAGCTGGGGCTTAGAAGGAGACCATCGTAGCAAAAGCGAGGGCAAATCTGCAGAGTTTGATAAAAAATCAGTCGTAAAAGATAAGAGAGGAACGCGTGTGCAGAAGGAAAGAGGAAGCAGTGCTTCAGATAAATCTGCTTACGACGTCGCTCACAAGCGATACAAGACCGTGGCCGATGGCAAGGGTGGATATAAAAGCGATACAAGCCATGAAAGGCATGTAGGGAAATCCACAGGTTCATCCGCAGCCAGTGACAAGGTTTTAAAGATAACAAAAAACGATGGAACCTGGGTTAGATCCAGTGAAGCGGCTAAAAGTGCTGCAAGGAAGGACAGCCATCAGTATACCCACGGTGACCACGGGATTTCATCAGACAGCCATGGTGGCCACTCCAGCTGGGGCTTAGAAGGAGACCATCGTAGCAAAAGCGAGGGCAAATCTGCAGAGTTTGATAAAAAATCAGTCGTAAAAGATAAGAGAGGAACGCGTGTGCAGAAGGAAAGAGGAAGCAGTGCTTCAGATAAATCTGCTTACGACGTCGCTCACAAGCGATACAAGACCGTGGCCGATGGCAAGGGTGGATATAAAAGCGATACAAGCCATGAAAGGAAAGTAGGAAAATCCCAAGGTTCATCCGCAGCCAGTGACAAGGTTTTAAAGATAACAAAAAACGATGGAACCTGGGTTAGATCCAGTGAAGCGGCTAAAAGTGCTGCAAGGAAGGACAGCCATCAGTATACCCACGGTGACCACGGGATTTCATCAGACAGCCATGGTGGCCACTCCAGCTGGGGATTAGAAGGAGACCATCGCAGCGAAAGCGAGGGCAAATCTGCAGAGTTTGATAAAAAATCAGTCGTAAAAGATAAGAGAGGAACGCGTGTGCAGAAGGAAAGAGGAAGCAGTGCTTCAGATAAATCTGCTTACGACGTCGCTCACAAGCGATACAAGACCGTGGCCGATGGCAAGGGTGGATATAAAAGCGATACAAGCCATGAAAGGAAAGTAGGAAAATCCCAAGGTTCATCCGCAGCCAGTGACAAGGTTTTAAAGATAACAAAAAACGATGGAACCTGGGTTAGATCCAGTGAAGCGGCTAAAAGTGCTGCAAGGAAGGACAGCCATCAGTATACCCACGGTGACCACGGGATTTCATCAGACAGCCATGGTGGCCACTCCAGCTGGGGATTAGAAGGAGACCATCGCAGCGAAAGCGAGGGCAAATCTGCAGAGTTTGATAAAAAATCAGTCGTAAAAGATAAGAGAGGAGCGCGTGTGCAGAAGGAAAGAGGAAGCAGTGCTTCAGATAAATCTGCTTACGACGTCGCTCACAAGCGATACAAGACCGTGGCCGATGGCAAGGGTGGATATAAAAGCGATACAAGCCATGAAAGGCATGTAGGGAAATCCACAGGTTCATCCGCAGCCAGTGACAAGGTTTTAAAGATAACAAAAAACGATGGAACCTGGGTTAGATCCAGTGAAGCGGCTAAAAGTGCTGCAAGGAAGGACAGCCATCAGTATACCCACGGTGACCACGGGATTTCATCAGACAGCCATGGTGGCCACTCCAGCTGGGGCTTAGAAGGAGACCATCGTAGCAAAAGCGAGGGCAAATCTGCAGAGTTTGATAAAAAAATAGTCGTAAAAGATAAGAGAGGAAGGCGTGTGCAGAAGGAAAGGGGAAGCAGTGCTTCAGATAAATCTGCTTACGACGTCGCTCACAAGCGATACAAGACCGTGGCCGATGGCAAGGGTGGATATAAAAGCGATACAAGCCATGAAAGGAAAGTAGGAAAATCCCAAGGTTCATCCGCAGCCAGTGACAAGGTTTTAAAGATAACAAAAAACGATGGAACCTGGGTTAGATCCAGTGAAGCGGCTAAAAGTGCTGCAAGGAAGGACAGCCATCAGTATACCCACGGTGACCACGGGATTTCATCAGACAGCCATGGTGGCCACTCCAGCTGGGGCTTAGAAGGAGACCATCGCAGCGAAAGCGAGGGCAAATCTGCAGAGATAGATAAAAAATCAGTCGTAAAAGATAAGAGAGGAACGCGTGTGCAGAAGGAAAGAGGAAGCAGTGCTTCAGATAAATCTGCTTACGACGTCGCTCACAAGCGATACAAGACCGTGGCCGATGGCAAGGGCGGATATAAAAGCGATACAAGCCATGAAAGGCATGTAGGAAAAACAGAAGGATCATCCGCAGCCAGTGACATGGTTTTGAAAATAACAAAAAACGATGGAACCTGGGTTAGATCCAGTGAAGCGGCTAAAAGTGCTGCAAGGAAGGACAGCCATCAGTATACCCACGGTGACCACGGGATTTCATCAGACAGCCATGGTGGCCACTCCAGCTGGGGCTTAGAAGGAGACCATCGTAGCAAAAGCGAGGGCAAATCTGCAGAGTTTGATAAAAAATCAGTCGTAAAAGATAAGAGAGGAACGCGTGTGCAGAAGGAAAGAGGAAGCAGTGCTTCAGATAAATCTGCTTACGACGTCGCTCACAAGCGATACAAGACCGTGGCCGATGGCAAGGGTGGATATAAAAGCGATACAAGCCATGAAAGGCATGTAGGGAAATCCACAGGTTCATCCGCAGCCAGTGACAAGGTTTTAAAGATAACAAAAAACGATGGAACCTGGGTTAGATCCAGTGAAGCGGCTAAAAGTGCTGCAAGGAAGGACAGCCATCAGTATACCCACGGTGACCACGGGATTTCATCAGACAGCCATGGTGGCCACTCCAGCTGGGGCTTAGAAGGAGACCATCGTAGCAAAAGCGAGGGCAAATCTGCAGAGTTTGATAAAAAAATAGTCGTAAAAGATAAGAGAGGAACGCGTGTGCAGAAGGAAAGGGGAAGCAGTGCTTCAGATAAATCTGCTTACGACGTCGCTCACAAGCGATACAAGACCGTGGCCGATGGCAAGGGTGGATATAAAAGCGATACAAGCCATGAAAGGAAAGTAGGAAAATCCCAAGTTTCATCCGCAGCCAGTGACAAGGTTTTAAAGATAACAAAAAACGATGGAACCTGGGTTAGATCCAGTGAAGCGGCTAAAAGTGCTGCAAGGAAGGACAGCCATCAGTATACCCACGGTGACCACGGGATTTCATCAGACAGCCATGGTGGCCACTCCAGCTGGGGCTTAGAAGGAGACCATCGTAGCAAAAGCGAGGGCAAATCTGCAGAGTTTGATAAAAAAATAGTCGTAAAAGATAAGAGAGGAACGCGTGTGCAGAAGGAAAGGGGAAGCAGTGCTTCAGATAAATCTGCTTACGACGTCGCTCACAAGCGATACAAGACCGTGGCCGATGGCAAGGGTGGATATAAAAGCGATACAAGCCATGAAAGGCAAGTAGGAAAATCCCAAGGTTCATCCGCAGCCAGTGACAAGGTTTTAAAGATAACAAAAAACGATGGAACCTGGGTTAGATCCAGTGAAGCGGCTAAAAGTGCTGCAAGGAAGGACAGCCATCAGTATACCCACGGTGACCACGGGATTTCATCAGACGGCCATGGTGGCCACTCCAGCTGGGGCTTAGAAGGAGACCATCGCAGCGAAAGCGAGGGCAAATCTGCAGAGATAGATACAAAATCAGTCGTAAAAGATAAGAGCGGAACGCGTGTGCAGAAGGAACACGGAAGCAGTGCTTCAGATAAATCTGCTTACGAAGACGTTCACAAGGGATACAAGACCGTGGTCGACGGTAAGGGTGGATACGAAAGCGATAGACACGTTGATAAGCAAGTAGGAAATTCCCAAGGTGTATCCGCATATATTGACAAGGTTGTAAAGATAGTAAATAAGCACAATTCCTCGATCAGAGCCAAAGAGCAAGCCGCGAGTGCCTCACGGGATAATAGCAGTGAGAAATCACATTCGCAACAGAAAACTAAACTTAATGCTGATGGCTATGAATCTTCCAACACCTACTCTAAAGATTTGGCATCTGACCGTGCAGCGTCAAACTCCCATAAGAAAGAATATCAATTAGTAGGAAATAAAAGAGAATCAGTTACAATATCAGATGAGGGAGCAGCAGCGTCCAAAGAAACTCGAAATTCTGGTGATTACATTAACCAAAACACCTACTCAAATAAATATGGATCTGGAACCTATAATTCTAAAGGCACACATGCTTCTATTGATAAACAGGCATCAGACTCCCATGACAAGAAATATAAATCTGTAGGGAGAAAGGGAGAATCGGTCACAACAGTAGACCAGCGAGCCAGCGCGTCACGAGAAAATCAATATTCGGGTACTCATAATGACCAGGGTACTAGCTCAGGCAAGGACGGGTCCCACAATAGTTGGGGCTCCAGAGGAAAGAATGCTGGCATATCTAAACAGGCTTCCGACTCTCACAACCAAGAGTACCAATCAGTGGGGGAAAACGGCGAATCCGTCAAATCAGTAGATACGGGGGAACGGGCGTCGACAGAAAACCGCAATTCTGGTAACTACAATAACAACAACAAGTACGATGCTCCAAATGGGTCTGGTACCTCTAGTAATGAAGGCAACTACGCTTCAGCAGATAAACAAGCATCAGATTCCCATAACCGGGAATATCAATCGGTAGGAAAATCGGGAGAATTAGTCAGAAGTACGGACCAGAGAGCGGGCGCGTCCAAAGAAACTCGAAATTCTGGTGATTACGTTAACCAAAACACCTACTCAAATAAATATGGATCTGGAACCTATAATTCTAAAGGCACACATGCTTCTGTTGATAAACAGGCATCAGACTCCCATGACAAGAAATATAAATCTGTAGGGAGAAAGGGAGAATCGGTCACAACAGTAGACCAGCGAGCCAGCGCGTCACGAGAAAATCAATATTCGGGTACTCATAATGACCAGGGTACTAGCTCAGGCAAGGACGGGTCCCACAATCGTTGGGGCTCCAGAGGAAAGAATGCTGGCATATCTAAACAGGCTTCCGACTCTCATAACCAAGAGTACCAATCAGTGGGGGAAAACGGGGAATCCGTCAAATCATTAGATAGAAGAGCACGGGCGTCGACAGAAAACCGCAATTCTGGTAACTATAATAACAATAACAAGTACGATGGTCCAAATGGGTCTGGTACCTCCAGTAATGAAGGCAACTACGCTTCAGCAGATAAACAGGCATCAGATTTCCATAACCGGGAATATCAATCAGTAGGAAAATCGGGAGAATCAGTCAGAAGTACGGACCAGAGAGCGGGCGCGTCCAAAGAAAGCGGGTACTCAGGCACCTACATTGGCCAAAGCGCTTACAAAGGTCCTCAAGGTTCCGGTAAATCTAGTTCTGAAGGCACCAACGCTTCAGCCGATAAACAGGCTTCAAACTCCCACAACAAACATTATGAATCCATAGGGAAAGGTGGGAAATCAGTATTAAGAACAAATGATACCGGATCAGCAGCTTCTAAACAAAGTGGAAACTCAGGTTCCTACCGTAACCAAATGACCAACAATAACAATGATGGTAGCTCAAGTAGCTCGAGATCAACCGGCGACTACGCTTCGGCGAGCGACGCGGCATCGAAGTCACGCGACCAATCATACGAGTCTATCGGAAAAGATGGAAAGTACACTTACATTCGTAACACTGGTGACGCTGCTTCCGAAAGCAGCGGCAGTTCCAGTAACAACAAAAACCAAGGCACTTCAAATAACGCTGACGGTAGCTCAGAATCCTGGAATATAAAAGACAACGCCGCGACGGCTCACAAAGCCGCATCTGACAGCAACAAGTCAGTTTTAATCGAGAAGAACCCGGACGGTTCCTCAAGACTGAAGACTTCAGAAACAGCGAACGCCAGCGTGGATGATGGCAGCTCTTCCGACAACCAGTCAAGCAGGACTTCCGTTGGAGCCGATGGTAGCACGACTAGCGTCAACTCTAAATCTTCAAACGCCAGCAAGACTTCTGCCTCATCTAGTTCTTCTGAAACAGTGGAAGTCATTAATTCCTAGAAATATTAAATTAAAGATTATAGTCTGCACCTACATAGGTATTTAAATAAAAATAATTTGTAAATTTTCGGGTAGTTATAACATTTATTGGTTAACCGACCAATTACAAAACCGCCTGGATCAGTCACTGAACGGCCTAACTTTAACCTACATTATTTGATCGTGTTATATTTTCATCTACCCTCAACTGGCTTAAGGAGCCATTTGAGGGTGGATTTTGTTTACTTTCATTTAGTAAATACCTAAAGATACAGAGTTTAGTTGTTGCGGATCTATATCTGAATCCCTAAAGTCTATTCTCCTATCTTTACATTCCCTAATATTGTTTGACATAATGATCAGTTGTCCTAACACTAAAAACCCTACTTTTGGTTTCCCTAATTATTGATTACTTATCCTAATGTTATTAAGGATATTTTCTTTTTTGCGAGGATCGCAGTTCTAACCCTAACCTAACCTACTTTTGTGGCAGCAAGTTCTAAACCCTAACCATTTTTCATAACCTTACATTCTGGAAAATAATCATTATGACAATTGATTGTTAGGGCATGTGCCCATTAGGACAAACCAGTTAGGGCAAGTGACTTTAGGACAAAGTTCTTAGGGATTCAGAATGACACCCAGTTGTTGCAACATATGTTTAGAGTTTTTTATACTTATATAATTGACTGTTCAAATATAATCCGGTTCACGATCGTCAGAAAACTTCAACGTTAATTTGCTTATGGAAATAAAATTATGTTTTTGACTTTTGTTGTTTTCATAAAACCTTATGGTAGAATCCCCACCCCGTGATGTCATCTTACAAGTCTTAATATATATACACCTTCTTTTAAAAAACTAGCTATTATCAAATTTATGCTTCACGTGCAATAAGGACCTTTTTATCTGATTTTCTGTTGCAATTTCATATGGAACTAGGGTTGCCAACCGTACTATTGTATAATATAGTATTGTACTATATTTCGGCCTTGCGTACTATATATTTTTAGGATACTATATAGTACGCAAAAATACTATATTTCGATGGGTCCTTACGCTGTGCTTTTTTTTTATAAATATGAAATAACAACATAACTCAAAGTTCTTAAACTGAACAAGCGCGAGTGTTGCATGCTTGAACGTGAACCTACATGTCAATGTTACTGTCAAGAGTGATATGTCAAAAGTGACACTGTCAGTGTCTGTTAGATCTGCGCAAGGGGGTGCTACGGGAGGGTGCACGACCATCAAACAAGCGAGCTAGTTTAACACTCATTTATTTTATGCATTACAGAACAAGTTAATACAAACACAGCGCGCACTCACACATGCATAGTGTACATATCTAACATCCCTCCACCTTATAGCTAGGAATATACCTTAGTAGGTACCTACAACTACAATCACCTTAACCTAAACTACAATTACAATGACCTTAACCTAAAACTAGTAATTCACTCGGTATCGTAATTATTAGTGTCCTGCCCTTGCGGGGGAGTGGTGAACTGAGGACTGATCGCATATCTTCGCCTAGCGACGTAATCGGCAGTTGGCGTTGTTGGACCTCCGGCCTGAACCGGGTCTGGGTCTACTGGTCTGGCAGTTACATCCAGTCCCTCTCCCTCTTCTGGCTGTGATGGTGGGTGCTCGCCAGCAGCAGGCGTCGCAGCGCCAAGGCTCGTAGTCGCGGGCGCGGCAGTAGCGGCCTGCGCATTGGCTTCCGACGACGATGACGACGGTATGTCCGGCACGACGTCGGGATCCCACTGCGAGTTGACGCTTTGTATGGGGAATGGATGCGCCCTCAATTGATCGATGTGTCTGGTTACCTCGCAGTCCAGTTCTGGTACATAAATTTGGTACATAACTTTTCCAATCTGTTTTTTTACGATACCATCGATCCAAGTGATTTTCTTATTATTATGCGTGTATTTAGTTAGCCACACGTTATCATTAATTTTAAAATACGGTCTCTGAACTCCTTTGTAATATTTAGCCTGTAAGGACTGACGTTGTTCCACATTTTCAATGAGGTCTGTGGACGAAGGAGACGGTGCGAACGGATTTATCAAATCTAATCTTGATCGTAACTCTCGGCCGTATACTAACGCTACGTCTTACGTAGGCGAACAACGCGCGAACGCGGCGCGGCGCGGCGCGGCGAAATCAATCCTTTGATGCCCATAGAAGTGTCCTACGTAAGCGATCTCGTTGCGAACGCGGTGCGGCGCGATTTGCACGCGAATGTCAGGCGGCGCGGCGCGGCGCGGCGCGGCGGCGGCCGCTTTCGCCGCGCCGCGTTCGCGCGTTGTTCGCCTACGTAAGACGTAGCGTAACTCGGCGGGTGATTTACCCGTGGTACTGTTTTTGGAGTTCCTGTAGTCAAATAAAAATTTACATATTTTTACCTGTAAGAGTTTATTATTCTGACTGCTTAATATAATTCCCTTAAGGCCCCTTTTTTACTATCTTGACAAAAGATTCCGCTTGTCCGTTACTCGATGGATGATAAACAGGTGAGAACACATGTTTTATACCGTTAGCATCGGAAAACAATTTAAAGTCGTGAGAAGTAAAAGAAGTGCCATTGTCGCTCACTAAGGTGTGAGGTACGCCAAATCGTGACATAAAATCACATAGCCGCTCAATAACCGCTTTTGACCCGTATGACGAACACATATTGTAACATTCGACCCATTTGCTATACGCGTCAACAACAATAAGGTAAACGTGATTATTGAACGGGCCCAAAAAATCAATGTGAAGTCGATAAAATGGGTGCGGGGGCACCGGCCAGCTGGCCAGCGGCGCGTGCGGCGGCGCGCCGCGCAACGCGGCGCACACGGTGCACGCGCCCGCCAGCCGCTCCAGCGCGGCGTCCACGCCAGGGAACCACAATCGCTTACGCGCCTCGGCTTTCATTTTCACTATACCGAAGTGAGAGCTGTGTAATTCTTTACAAATAACATCCCTTAATGACGAAGGAATGACAACCTTGTGCCCTCGCATTAGACATCCATTTTCATACGATAACTGTGATCGACAATAATAATATGGTTTTATTTCTGTATCATTAGTCTTCCTAGGCCACCCATTCATAACATAATGCTTGACCGTGCTAAGTACCTTATCGCGGCCGGTTTCGCGCTGCAGGTCGGTCAACGTCACGGGCAAGCTACCCTCAACCACAAAATTGACGTAAGCGGTTCTTACCTCACATTCCTCAGTCTCGGCCTGCCCCGCCTCCCCCGCTTCCCCCGCCCCTGCCGCCGTCCGCGTCGGAAGGCACGCTCGCGATAGATAATCAGCACTATTTTGTTTACTAGTTATATACTCAATAGTATAATTATAGGCTGATAAAAATATCGCATAGCGTTGCAGTCTGTTAGCGGATATTTCGGGGATGCCTTTATGCGGACCGAATATTGAGAGTAGGGGCTTGTGGTCCGTTCGCAACACAAATGGAATTGACCGACCATACAAGTACTATCAAACTGCACAACGGGACTTAATCGCGTATTTAAGTTTTAAGATTTACCTCCGGCGTTTTGTTTAATAATCGTGAAAGTTTAAATCAGTGTCATACAAGTACTGATGGAACCGCCTAATTCCAAAAATAATGGCAGTGGCTTCCTTCTGAATTTGCGCATACTTTTTTTCTGCTGACGTAAGCGTTCGGGAAGCGTAAGATATAGGTCTTTCCACTCCGTCGGGACCCAGTTGTGAAAGAATGGACCCCAAGCCCACTGGTGAGGCGTCTACTGTCAAAATTAAAGTAGCATTAGGGTCAAAATGGGCTAAAGTACTATCAGAGGCAAGAATAGTTTTTACCTTGTTAAACGCGTTATCGTGGATAGAAGTCCAGTCCCATTTTGTATTCTTTTTTAATAAATCGTACAATGGGCTTAAAATTGAGGATGCCGACGGTACAAAATTTCGGTAATAATTGGCTAGACCTAAGAAAGACTGTAACTGAGCTACGTTCAAGGGTTTAGGCGCCTCTAAAATAGCCTTAACCTTATCCGGTGATTTCCTTACCCCGTGTTTATCTATGACGTGACCTAGATAAGCAACTTCGTCCTTGAAGAATTCGCACTTGCTCATCTGTACAGTTAACTGTGCGTCTTCTAAACGCTGCAACACCGCAGTTAACCTTTCTTTATGTTGAGTTTTATTTGTGCCCGTAATTAAAATATCATCTAATAAAAAAATGATTCCATCTATTCCCGCTAGTACGCACTCCATGGCACGCTGGAATATAGCAGGTGCACACGCTAACCCAAAAACTAACCTGGTATATTTAAATAACCCCCGGTGTGTGTTAATACATGTCAGATTTTGCGATTTTTCCCCAAGGACGAATTGATTGTACGCCATAGATAAATCTATCTTACTAAATTGGACGCCCCCGTGTAGTTTAGATAACAAATCGTTAACCGAAGGTGTGACTAGTCGTATGTCTATTACCTAGTTTTGACCTCATTTTTAATTAAAAAACAATGAAAATAAAAAGAAATATCATGTAGTACTAAAGTTCTCTTGAGTTGCATATTTCATTCATAATTCCATCAAATATTCGAACAATTGTAACTTAAAGCATTTAATTCCATGGTTTATTACTTATCACATACATTTTTTTTTATTAAACTTTATTTTAAGTTAGAAATAAACAAAATAAACCATCGGAAAGTTATCCACAATAATAATTGATATTCAAGTTGACAAATGACATTAATGACAGCTCGACGTTCCGTTACGCTGATGCTTTAGTACGATTTCGAAACATTAAATCTAAAATTCGTAAGATAAGTAAAATATTATAATAATTAATCCTGTAAATTTCCGATGTCTTAAATAATATATTTCATACTAATAAACATAAAACACTACAATACAGGAACGTTTTTCAGAAATAAACTAAAAATATCTCAAAGTAAACTAATGCTTACAAATTCGTACGTGATGAGTTTTCGAACGTTCTCTTTTATTATTGCTTAGTCTGTTCAATCTACTCGGCTACTGTCTATGTGTGCGTAAATGTCAATGAAAATAGTTCCGTCTTTCTCTAAACTGCGTGAGCGAAAAGGACATGATTTCTATTTTGCAGTAAGCAATTGTGAACGGTAATATTTAAGGAATATGGCTTAGTAAATAAAATGGAGTTTATGATCTTTCTTCTTGAATCGAGTGTCGTTACGAGCCTCGAGGCAAATGACCTCTTCCTCAGTTATGGTATCCTGGTACTTTTGGTAAACACAAATCACCTGTTGTCCGTTGCATGTCGCTAATAGGTTTCGAGGCAAACGACCTCTTCCTTAGTTCTGGTATCCTGGTACTTTTTGGTTTACGTTTGTCTTAATAAGTCGCCTGTCGCCAGTCGCCAGTCGCTAGTCGCTGGTCGCCAGTCGCTAGTCGCCAGTCGCCAGTCGCTAGTCGCCAGTCGCCAGTCGTCAGTCGCCAGTCGCCTGTCGCCAATATTCCATTGTTAAGTCGCCAGTCGCCAGTCGCCTGTCGCCAATATTCCATTGTTATGTCGCCAGTCGCCTGTCGCCAGTCGCTAGTCGCCAGTCGCCAGTCGTCAGTCGCCTGTCGCCAATATTCCATTGTTATGTCGCCAGTCGCCTGTCGCCAGTCGCCAGTCGCCAGTCGCCAGTCGCTAGTCGCCAGTCGCCAGTCGCCTGTCACCAATATTCCATTGTTATGTCGCCAGTCGCCAGTCGCCTGTCGCCAATATTCCATTGTTATGTCGCCAGTCGCCTGTCGCCAGTCGCTAGTCGCCAGTCGCCAGTCGCCTGTCGCCAATATTCCATTGTTATGTCGCCAGTCGCCTGTCGCCAGTCGCCAGTCGCCTGTCGCCAGTCGCCAGTCGCCTGTCGCCAGTCGCCAGTCGCCTGTCGCCAGTCGCCAGTCGCCTGTCGCCAGTCGCCAGTCGCTAGTCGCCAGTCGCCTGTCGCCAGTCGCCAGTCACCAGTCGCTAGTCGCCAGTCGCCAGTCGCCAGTCGCCAGTCGCCAATATTCCATTGTTATGTCGCCAGTCGCCTGTCGCCAGTCGCTAGTCGCCAGTCGCCAGTCGCCTGTCGCCAGTCGCCAGTCGCCAGTCGCTAGTCGCCAGTCGCCTGTCGCCTGTCGCCAATATTCCATTGTTATGTCGCCAGTCGCCAGTCGCCTGTCGCCAATATTCCATTGTTATGTCGCCAGTCGCCTGTCGCCTGTCGCCAGTCGCCGGTCGCCAGTCGCTAGTCGCCAGTCGCTGGTCGCCAGTCGCCAGTCGCCTGTCGCTAATATTCCATTGTTAAGTCGCCAGTCGCCAGTCGCCTGTCGCCAATATTCCATTGTTATGTCGCCAGTCGCCTGTCGCCAGTCGCCAGTCGCTAGTCGCCAGTCGCCAGTCGCCAGTCGCCAGTCGCCTGTCGCTATTAAAAAGGTATAAAAGGCCGGAGCGAGCCAACGAGCGGGATTATTATTCATTCTTCAACCATCGGACTAGCAGTGACTCTGGTTTTCGGGCGTAACGTAATACTGGTAAGTGAAGTTACTCTGCTACTTTTTCTATGTGTTTGTTTTTACTTGGAACTATCCGGGTAAATTGAAACTTAGAATTTGTGTCTGTGTTTGGTTTTGCGGGGACAATATCGTCGTAACGCTAGACATAGACTTTTGTGGAGTTTCTTTACTGCCATGTATGGGGTTTTAGTTATTGTGAAGTTTCCTACACTGTGTCTTCTAAGTGCCGTCACGTTATGCAGGGACAATATCGTTGCATAGCTGGTTCTTGGAATAGTGTTTGTGTTTGATTTTACGGGAAGAAATTCTCGTAACATTAAATATGGATAACAGTGTTTAAGGGAATTTCACTTCTTTGTTTAGTTAGTTTGATTTTGTGAAAACTTAGTTATTTTAGTGTTTTATTATGGGGTCTTTTTGCTATTTTAAAGCCAGATCATTGTTTGGACTGACAGTTTGTCCTGCTAATCATTCACTCCGCCTAACGGTGCCAAAGGATTGGATGGTTGGGAGTCTTTTGTTCCAAGTTTGAGAGGACTTGGCGTCTCTTTTATATCAACATAAGAGACGAATTATCTCACTAGTCTCAAGGTCCAGCTGTTTAGACGGATGTGGGGACGTCACGTGCGCGTCATTGGGTGTAAATCCTGCCCACTGAAGTCGACAGTAATTGAGACTAGGTCTCCTATTAAATATATTTATATATTTCGGTGCTCTGGTTCATACTAGTGCTGGTTACGGAGAGAGGTTTCTGTCGTATTACACTTACGGTCTTTGTTGCGGCAGAGTTTTCCTCTTGATTGGTGCGTGTGTGTCCTAGGGTACCGATCCACTTATATACATGGAATAGGGCGGCTTACTTCCTACCACCATGCCCGCGGGCGTAGGAGGGGGAGCCAAATACACCGGCCTGTAGGTTGCCTCATCGGTTTCGCCTGCCGAACTTTACAGCTTCTCGTAGGGACTACACTTGCGTATATAACAAAGCATTAGGTCTATGGTAAGAACGAACTATGCTTTGAATGTACTAGATTAGGGACAAAGGGTAGGATTAGGGTAGAATCACACACTTTTTGTTGTCTATCAACGTTCTTTTTTTAGTTCTGGTCTATAAAATTGATATGGTTGTTATATACTTATTTCTCCTTAAGGGTTAAAAATATGGTTTCCTTATCCTAAAATATGTGTTTAAAAGGCAAAGGGTTTAACTGTCTAAATCTTCATAAATTCTAATTTATATGGGGAAATAATTAATGTTTTTATAAAATTTTATTTCTATTTTTTATTTCTGGTTGTCTGGTGTAGGAATGAGGTACTGAGTAATATAACATAAACTCTTTTAACAGCTGGATTTAGGAACGCAGTCTATTCTGGTATTAAAGAACGGTTTGCTTTAGGGAACCTTTGTCAGGCAGGAGCAGTACAAAGGATATAATTGAGTGAATACTCAATTTCGGCCTCGATTAGACATAATAGATAGCAAATAAACTCGGCACTTTGTTTATACATCTAGAGAACTAGGAATTCTGTCTAATTTAACAGTTTTGGGGAATGGGACTAAGGGATTAGCATCCCTAGCTTTTGAATATAAAAAAGATAGTAAAATTGATGACTGATGGATACTTTGTCACTTCTTTTCATCATCATCTAGGTGCGCTTAGGTAACGAAGTGATGGTCATAGCCCTTCCGGCTAAAATGATAGGGTAGGTGTTCCGATTAATACTTGCAAATCGGACTAGGAGTTCCCAGACCTGTATCGGGCATACGGAGTAGCACGTGTGAATAAATCACACATCGTTTAGAAGTTGATAGTTAGTTAACTGTAATTATCCTTAAAATCCTAGGGTGTAAATGAGCTTATCTCAGGAGTGCTACTTCTATGTTATCCCGGGAACTTAATAGGCGTAGCAGGATTTTACCAACAACATTTTTATATATTTATATCATCATATACGCTGCAATACTTAAATACATTATATAAAATTACAACTCCATTTACATTACACTAATAAATTTTATTGAATTATTCCATAACTTGATCTTCCTTAAATTATTTCTCACTTTCATTATTAGTTATTTCATTATCATAAATAGCTGTTAATAAAACCCTAGGTAGTAATAAATAGAATCTGAGTCCAAAATTTAGCTGATACTCATTAAAGAATTTGAGGTTACTGCGGTTCGCTTCGAGGGGTCCTAACTACTAACTAGACGATCACATGGCCATATTTTAGGGGTAAATATAAAGGGGGGTGTTTATGTAAGGTTAGGTAAGGTTAAGTAAGTCGGGGGGGTGGAGTGACAAAGGCAAAGGATATTGATCTATTAATAACTGTTTATTAATAGTGACGGAGTAGTCGGCACATAACCTTATGCTACCGTCTTTCTTCAAAGCTGGTACTATCGGTGACGCATAGTCTGAGTGTTGAATGGGTTCTAAAATACCTAACCCAATTAACCTATCTAACTCTTTATCTATCTTTTCCTTTAAAGCATAAGGCACCTGTCTAGCTTTGAAGAAGATCGGCTTAGCGTCCGGTTTTAGGTGCAAATCGACGGTGTACTTATTAAATTTCCCTAGATTGCCTGAAAAGACCTGCGGGAACTTTAAAGACAATTCATCAATAATATTTTGGTCACAATGTTGCTCGGTGCGCCCAGGCGGCGCGGTTACGGCGTTCACGGCGTGCACGGCGCGGTCCGCCCGCGCCAGCTCCAAGTTAAATGCGCGAATAAAATTCCTGCCAAGAATAGGCGGCCCCCCCTTCTTAACCACATATATGGATATCAAATGGGTTTCTTCGTTATACGAAATAGGTACAGTAATAACACCTAACGTTGTAATAACCTGGATCGAATAATTATATAATTTTTTGCTTGGGTTCGACAATGGCAATTCTTTAAAATGGGAATTATAAAAACTTTCAGTAATCACGCTTACCGCTGCTCCACGGGTCTCTATTGTTTCCCAAATATTTTTAAGTCATAATGTATTGTTTGTCCGAATTTTCGTTAGTCATAATTGGTTTTTCTCAGAAACGCGTAACTTTTCAGGATTGCCACAAAACAAACCTAACCTAACCTAACCCATCTATAGCATAACCTTAGGAAAACCCTGAAAAGTTAACGGTTTTAGTTTTATGACTAACGATAATATGTCAAACAATACATTATGGCTTAAAACTTTATGGGAAACAAGGGGCCCCCTGCTCCACTATCTATTTCGAACTCCAAAAACAGATCACCGATCCGGACCCGCTCCGTCATGGGCTTGCCCTTTACGCACCGAATATTGTAAAATTGCTTACCGTCATCTCCTTCGTCCTCAAACCCTTCTTCGACGAATTTCACTGTGTCCTTGAACGTGCACATTTTACGCAAATGTCCTTTTCTATTACATTTTTTGCACTTATAGTTTTTGTAGCCGCATTGATTAGATTTATGATTGGTAAACCCGCAAACATTGCACTTTTCTTTTTTGGAGATGTTGAACACGGAGTCCGAGCCCGCTGCCGCTGCGTCAGCGCTGGCGCCCGTTGCGCTCGCCCCCGGAGCCTGCGCGGCGGTGGCGCGGCGCGCGCACCGTACGCTCTCTGCCAAGTCGATAGCCTTGGCCAGGGTCAGCTCCAGTTGATTCTGTGCGAACAGCTTATCCTTTTCGTGTCCCGCCACCATGCCCATGATAAATTTATCCAGCAAGGCTTCTTCCAAATTCTTAAACCCGCAATGTGCCGCCAATCCTCTAATCCTGGCTGCCCACTAAGTGTGACTTTCACCTGGCCGTTGCGTTGCCGAATAGAAGGTAGACTTCTCCGCGAAGCCGAGTCGCTTTGGAGTGAAGTGATCGTCGAGGATTTTGATTAATTTTACGTACTCCAATTCTTCCACTTTGCTGGGCAATGCCAGGTCACTAGCTAACTTAAACGACGATTCGCTTAATGCACTTAATAAAATCGCTCTTCGCCTGACCGCGGACTTATCGGTCTGCTCATTTATGTCGTTGGCAATAAACCACTGACTTAACCGAGATTTATAGCTGACCCAGTCCTGCGAAGTGTGATCAAAGGTCGAAAGAACGCCAAACGTTGCTCCCGTGGCCATAATTATATTTTAAACGCGAGTCCGAACGTCGCCACGTGTTAGATCTGCGCAAGGGGGTGCTACGGGAGGGTGCACGACCATCAAACAAGCGAGCTAGTTTAACACTCATTTATTTTATGCATTACAGAACAAGTTAATACAAACACAGCGGCGCGCACTCACACATGCATAGTGTACATATCTAACAGTGTCACTGTCACGTCCTCATATACATCGCTCAGCCAACTGTCAACGATTTTTTCATCTTGTGATATGAAGTTTCAGAATTTTGTAACTTTGCATCGACGAAGTAAATTGAAATAATATGTCAAACTACTTAATTGAAATGGATGACCAAAATGATAATCTGATAATGATCAAAGTAATAAGGATTATAATAGGAACAATGGGTCGGCCTAAAGCAAAGGGGGTGCAAAAAAAGAAAATTTTAGACCAAAAGTGCAAAATGTATAGGAATCGTAGGAAAATTTCAATCAAAACGCTAAAATAAGCATGTTATGTAGGAAAAACTTTTCTCTAAAATCGAAAATGGCCAAGATATTTCACCCGAAAGTTGGTAAAAGTCTAGGACTTGGAAAATTTCGATGGATGATGTGTCATTATAACGCTTATTTTTTTAATGTGTTATCGTAGAGAATACGCTAAAATATGCATGTTTTGTAGGAAAAATAAGTCAAAAATGGCCGAGATATTTGACCCGAAAGTTGGGATATTGACACGAAAGTTGCTGTGTAATGTGTGCTATTACGTTTTTTGGGTTGTCGAAAAAAATTACCTCGAAGACTAAGCATTGCTCCCGCCTTAGTCTTCTAACCTAACCATATCCAAGTCGGCTCTGCCCAGGAAGGTCTTGCTCGCTCGTTTCGCTCGCTCGTTGCCTCTGGCTTCAAATATTAAAATATAAAGTCCAACAACTCGGCCTTTTTTGATTTTAAAGAAAAGTTTTTCCTACAAAACATGCTTATTTTAGCGTATTCTCTAGAATAACACAACAAAAAATAGGTATTATGATGACACAACATCCATCGTAATTTTAATGTCCTAGATTTTTCTCAACTTCCGGGTTAAATATCTCGGCCATTTTTGATTTTAGAGAAAAGTTTCAAATAAAAGATGCTTATTTTAACGTAGAAATCTACGATAACGTCATGAAAAATAGGTGTCGTAATAACATCACTCGCATAATTTTTTTTCTAAGGGCTGCAACCCCTTTGCTAGTCCAACCCATGATTTTACACACGCCTACTGACACGCGCGAGATTTGGTATACTTTTCATTTATTTTAAACCATCTCCTTGACTGTACTATATTTTCTTTCAGTGTACTATATATTTTATATGTAATTTTGCAAAATACTATATTTCACTCAAAAAAAGTTGGCAACCCTATATGGAACAGACCTTATTGTACTAAATTTAATTTCGCCAAGAATAGTACTAGGACTACTAGGTACAGAAGGTTCACTATTTACAAAACTCGTCCATTACGACAGATATGACCGCTAGGTGGCGCAAGCGCGAGCAGGCGTAGGCGTCCGTTCTGTAGCGGTGCCCGGCAACTAAAATGGTGGTACTGGGGCTCGACGCGGTCCCTGTACATGTATTCTTGAAACTTAAGTAATTGTCAATAGAGATAGCAGGGTGTCATCTATTGGGCATTAGCACGTCAAGCACTAGTACCACCACCTTACTATAGCCACAGATTATATAATAGTTTTTACGAACAGGGGGCCGATTTTTGAATTTCGACCGCTCGATTTCGTGTATTTCGTTCAATAATATCTCCAGCACCCGGCATTTAAATTCTACTAATAGAATTGAAAACGAGTGGTCAATACCACTCGATTCCCAATTTCTATCGCTCGTATTTCAAGAATTAGCATTTCGCTGTTTTCCACCGATTTTCGAGTGACGAAATCCAACGCTCGAAATTCAAAAATCGGGCCCCAGATACTTATCTCTCAAAGAAAACGCAAATACCTACCGTTTTGATACCTACACAAAAATACATTGGAGTGACCTTCTGCGAGCCGCTCCGCTCCCCGCACCGCAGAAAGCTAGGGTTGCCGACGCTTAGAAATGATAAATAAATACCTACTTAAACAGAGGAGTGAAATAAAAGAAAATCTAAATATTAAATAATTAATTATAAGTTAAACCAGAGCATAAATGATTAGGTATATTCCGATTAGTGGAAATGGTACACTACAAAAAAACGAAGAATACGGCTTTTGCTGAACCAAAGATTTCCTTTGGCAGGATTGATCTTTGGATCCCTAAGATAGGTTTACGAAGTGGATCCACCTGAATTTTTCATGCAGGTGGGGGGAGGGGGGGTTTAGCCTTAACAAAGTCTGAGGTTAATAACTGCGTAGGGTTTAGGTATACAAGTCAAGTTTGGTATCATTTTCGATTAAATCGAATGTCTAAATGTCAGTTCTGAAATAATATTTAGGTCAATAGATAGTAAAAATAAAAAATAAAAATAAATCTTCTATATATATATAAATGCAAGTGTCCTGACTGACTGACTGACTGATTCATCAACGCAGAGCCGAAACTACAAAAGCCAGAAAGTTGAAATTTGCACACCAGATTACATTTATAAAGTGTACAAGAGATAAGAAGCGATTTTGAGAAATTCAATCCCTAAGGGGGTTAAAAAGGGGATGACAGTTTGTATGGGGTTAAAGTTTTCTTTTAAGCTAGGAATTCGAAACTTCGTAAAAAGATATATTATTAAAATACAAGAAAACTAATTTCAGCGTTTTTGAAAATTCATCCCTTAAAGTGGTGAAAAAGGGGTTGAAAGTTTGTATGGATATCAAAATTTTTTTCGAGCGCGGGACTTTTAGGGCTATTATTAGAAGACAGGAAAAGTAATTTCAGCGTTTTGTAAAATTCATTCCTTAACAGGGTTAAAAAGGGGTTGAATGTTTGATTCCATTACAAATGCTTTGAAACTTCTTAAAAAGGCATAATAGCCGATTACAAAAAAAGTAATTGCAACGTTTTTGGAATTTTAACCCCTAAGGGGGTTAAAAAGGAAATGAAAGTTCGTCTTCGGGTGCAAATTTAATTTTAAGCTTGGAACTTGAAACTTTGTAAAAAGGTATTAAATTAAAATACAAGAAAACTAATTTCAGCGTTTTAGAAAATTCATCCCCTAAGGTGGTGAGAAAGGGGTTGAAAGTTTGTATGAAGATCAGATATTTTGTGAGTGTGGAACTTGAATCTTTGTATAAGGGCATACCTATTATTAGAATATAAGAAAAGTAATTTCAGCAACCAACATTAAAATCCACTTGACTTAAAACTTCATACAACTTGCTAAAAAAGAAAAGTAATTTCAACATTGCTTGGATATGAAAATTATAGGTACTAAAGATGTAAAATGTTGAAGATAACATTCCACGCGGACGAAGTCGCGGGCAACAGCTAGTTGTAATATGAATTTTAAATAATACGCAATTATATTTAGGTATGTAGTTATATACCACATTGCCTCGCACTCGCACTGATTGGGCTTTGCAGTGCCGCAAAGAATAAGGCTTTACAGAATAAGAATATCCCCCCCACAAGAGATGCTCTTAACACATTCAATACCACTAAGTGCTACGGGTTACGCTCGTAGCGCGTAGCCACGGTTTCGTCGTATGTAGCGCGTAGTCGCTACGAACAGTGTACCCGACAGTCGGGTTCTTGGTGTTGAATGTGTTAAAATGCATACACTTAGGGCAGCCGGTAGGCAGGAGTCAAAAGCTTGTCCCCATATATAACCTGCTTGGTAAACCAGGTTATATATGGGGACAAGCTTTTGACTCCTCACCCGACATTCCCTCCCCATCAAACTGGGGATGGACTGAAAAGGAAGCACAATGGCAGCCAATATGGACAACCCAGCACAGTATCTGGGATGCGGCGCGAGAGCTGGTAAAATGTGGATGTAAGAACAGCTGTAGAGGCCGTTGTTCTTGTAGGCGAGAAGGAATGCCATGCACACTCCTATGCAAGACCTGTAATGGCAACTGCGATAATTCCAAGTATATTTGGACATTTCTCAGGAGGGTCGTTTTTACGTGTCCGGGGCAGTAATTGATTGAATTTACTGTTCAATAAATCTGAATTAATTTAGGCATGATCTTCAGCTTATATTCTGTCTGGGACACTATCAAATTATTTATTTATTATTTATATAATACAAGAAAAAGAAATTCAAATGCCAAAAATGATGTTCGGTGGGCGTGTCCCGCACCCAGATTTTATGAAATAAAAAAATATTACTCAAGATGGGGCATTAGATCGGAGTTATTATGGGTATTCACGCATAGGGTATTAGTTAGCTTATCATATTCTTTATATCACAATAATGTGTTTGCTCAACACATTGAATAAAACCAAATTTACGATGTGTCCCGGGCTAGTGACTGATATCGGTGTAATTTGCAAAACATGTCAGGACTCCTTCAAAGTTGTAGACCAGGAACTCAGTGTCTCAAACATAGTATGCTTTAGTTGTGCCTTAACCGTTGAATAAAGTAGAGGTACAGTCACAGTACAATAAAGTGATTTTTTAAACGTTTCTCCGTCCTTCGCTGGGTTTGGTCCTATGTTTTTTTGAGATCGGTGGTGCAATTTACTCCGAAAGTTGTAGTGCAATTATCGTTATGTAAGTGATTAAGAAGTCATCGAAAGTACGTAAATCCACCATTATTACATCTGCTCTGTATCGTTCATGCTATTTCTGTAATTGCTAAAAAGCGATTAATTTTGATATCGCTGGTGTTGATTTCCCTGGTTTCGGTGGATTTTTTGACCACCGATATCAAAAAAGTGATCACTGAATTCAAATCCTGCTTTGTAAACTAGTTTGTTGTACTAATTTACGTTGTACAAACGTAAAATTATGTTTGTAAGTAAATTATGTCATAGTAGGTATGTCACTCTCCACCCTCTCTTAACCTATATAAATAAATATATAAATACATAATTCCCTAATTACACTAATAATTGGCCACGTGATCGTCTAGTCTAGTAGTTAGGACCCCTCTGAAGTGAACCGAGATACCCTAGATTCTTTAATGAGTAACAGCTATATTTTGGACTCCAATTTATTTTACTTTACCTAGATTGTAAAAAAAAGATGATTATGGTACTGAAGATATGTTTTATTATGGTATTAAAGAATAATTTGAAGGGTATTTTAATTGAGTCTCAGACACAGTAAATTCAACAAATCTCAAGGCAAGGTATTGTCGTTATTGATAAATATACGAATGGTATGAATATAATATGAATTTAAAAATGTTTTTGGTAAAATCCTGCTACGCCTATTAAGCTCCCGGGGTACTATAGAGGCAGCACTCCTGAGGTAAGCTCATTTACTCCCTAGCATTTTAAGGATAATTATATTTAACTAACATCTTCTAAACGACGTGTGATTTACTCACACATACTACCTCCATATTTCGATACAGGTCTGGGAGCTCTTAGTCCGATAACAATATCAATCGGATCACCTAGCCTACCATTTTAGCCAGACGGGCTTTGACCAGCACTCCGGAACCTATGCGCACCTAGATGATGATGAAGAGAAGTGCCAAAGTATCCATCAGTCATCAAAATTACTTATATCAAATATCAAATATCAAATATCAACATTTATTCAGCAAATAGGCCACAAGGGCACTTTTACACGTCAACATTGAATTTACATAAAAGCAAAAATAATAACATCAACAATTTTATAAATTAAAACTAACAATTCAATCTAACGTATTACAATTACTAAGAGATGTATATGGTCTCTTAATGTCAAATTACATACAAAATACAGATAAAAAAACACACAAAAAAAATCTATAATATTTAGAGGTGTAAGTAAATGTCTCTAGGTGTCAGAACTATAAGATTATATAGTTTAAGTTATCCTTAGAGATGTATAGGGTCTCCAAAAGTCAATATCCTGTATAATTAATACATTCATTAAAAGAAAAGAAACATACGAGAACAGAATGAGGCGTCTCACTGTAATTAATTAATAAAAGTTACTAAGTATAATAGCTCGTGTTAGCTTAACAGACCAGTCTCCACAAACAGCACCCGTTCACGAGTATGACGCGTATCTCAGCCATCGCCTCCCTCAACCTTCATTCGGGAAAGTGGCGACCCGATCAACAACGCCACCGTAAGCAAAGACTTTTAAGCGAGCATGACATGTTCAAGCTACCGGCCTATATTAATATTAAAATAGGAATAACATGTAGCTGTAAGGCACGGCATTTTGTGCTCATATGTTACATAAAAAGACAGTAATATAGCTTCACATAATTACTAGCCTAAGTTGACTTAGAGATGTAAAGGTCTCTAAGTGTCAGAAACATTAAAAATATAGGTATGTACAATCAAAAATTAAAATCAAATAAATAAATATGTACTTAGAGATGTATAAGGTCTCCAAGTGTCCAAAACTAAAATTAAATTAAATTATATAATCAAGCGAGAACATCATTGTCTCATGTGTCAATTCTACTGGACACTAGCATATTTAATTCACAATGTAAAAAAAAAAAACAATATTTATTTAATTCTTATTATACTAATGAAATCAAGCTACCGGCTTAAAAGCATCTCTATCGTTTATAAAATCATTTACAGTGTAGTACGCCTTACGTAACAAGGAGTGCTTAATGTGCGACTTAAATTTATGAAGTGGTAAATTCACTACATCAGTGGGGACTTTGTTATAAAAACGTGTACAGTTCCCGACGAAAGACGTACTAACCTTACGGAGGCGGTGGGCGGGCACAGCAAGTTTATGTTTGTTTCTAGTGTTATAGTTATGGATATCACTGTTAACCTTGAATTCGTGGATGTTTTTCCGAACATACATAATATTCTCTAGTATGTATTGAGATGCAACGGTAAGAATGTTAACTTCTTTGAATTTCTCTCTTAGGGATACTCGAGCGCCCAGTCCATAGATGGAACGTACAGCTCGTTTTTGCAGCACAAATATTGTCTGAATATCTGCCGCTTTTCCCCACAACAGAATTCCATAAGACATAACACTATGGAAGTAACTAAAGTATACCAGCCTGGCCGTCTCTACGTTTGTCAGCTGTTTGATTCTCCTCACTGCATAGGCTGCTGAACTAAGTTTTCCGGCTAGAGTGCCTATATGTGCATGCCATTGCAGTTTGGAGTCTAAAGTGACTCCCAGGAAAACAGTTCGGTCCTCAAATTCCAGCGTATCACCTTTTATTTTAATCTTGCTGTTATTTACCTGCTTGACGTTAGGTAGCGTAAACTTGATGCATTTGGTTTTCTTGGCGTTCAAAAGCAAATTGTTTGCCGTAAACCAGTTTACAATGGTAGATAGCGCGTCATTAATGCTCTCGAAGCTATTTTCCTTTCTGTCCACTTTAAATATAAGGGAAGTGTCATCTGCAAATAACACTATATCATGTCTATCTTGCACAACTTTTGGTAAGTCATTAATGTATACCAAAAACAGGAAGGGACCAAGAATTGAACCTTGAGGCACTCCGAGGGCTACCGGGGACCCCGCCGATTGATATCTTTTTATATTCAAAAGCTAGGGATACTGATCCCTTAGTCCCATTCCCCAGAACTGATAATCTGAACAGAATTCCTAGTCATCTAGATGTTTAAACAAAGTACCGAGTTTATTTGCTAATTATTATGTTTATTAAAACTGAAATATCAAGATGAGCATTATTTCACTCAACTTTTCCCATTGAACTACTCTTGTCTTGCCAAAGGGGTCCCTAAAACAGAACTAATCTTTGATCCTTCCATCTCAGACCAGCCTGTACTCCTAAACCCAGCTTGATATTTAAGTATTGATCATGAAAACCTGATTGAACCACTCAGTACCTCGCCTCCACACCAGAAAACCAGAAATATAAAATAGAAATTCCATAAAACCGTTAATGATCCTCATATAAATTAGAAAATAGGAAGATTTAGACAGTAGAACCTTCACCTTTAAAACACACATATTTTAGGATAAAGAAACCATATTTTTAAACCCTTAAAGAGAAATATATTATTATTATATCAACCATATCAATTTTATAGACTAGAACTAAAAAGAACCCTAAAAAAACAACTAATGAGTGTGTGATTCTACCCTAACTCTAGCCACTGTCCCTAATCTAGTATAACCAAAGCACAGTTCATTCTTACCATTGACCTGGTACTTTGGAATATACGCAAGTGTAGTCCCTACGAGAAGCTGTAATCATTCAGCGAGCGATTCTGAGAATTTCAACCTATAGGCTCGTATTATTGTCCCCCCCCGAGGCATTTGGTACAAAGACCGGGTGGCAACTCGGGTAGGACGACCCTATTGTGTCTAAGAATGGTATAAATAAATATATTTAATATACGAGGTCCCCGAATACTGTAGGTTTCAAATGAGCCCGGATTACTCCAGATGATTCACACGTGAAATCTCCCATTTTACTAGCTACAGCTGGACATCGGTAGACCAAGGAGGGAGAGATATTTGGCTTTCTATGTAGGTAAAAAGATAAGCCCCAAGACAACCCTCATCTTGGTAAATAGGAAAAACCTCCTTCCATCTGTCGTTTGTCACCGTTAGGATAACAGATGAAAGGCTAGACAAACTGTCTGTCTAGACACTGATTTGGTTTCGAAATATATAAAAATAGTCTAGGAGTTTTCAGGTACAATTTTGAAACAATTAACCTTAATTATTCAATAATAATGCCATATAATAGACATTATATTTAAAACAAATAACTAAACTGAATCTAATTGATTACTATGTCAAGAAGGCCCAAAATGATAGTGAAATACTCAGTACAGATGCATTAAATTCCAACGTTACGAAGTATTGACCCCGCACTGTCCGAACAATAACACATCTTCTAACTCTAGCCTTTCGAAAACATTCGTCCTCGAAAGCCAACGATAGATAACCAGAGTATTCACTAGACTCTAAACCTTCGTTACAAAACTCCTATTAAAAATTAATAGCAAAGTGAAAACACTCCGCTCGAATAATACCCAAGTTTAAACATTATGAAAACAAAACATTGCCTCCACAATGCCAAACAAAGATACGAATTCCAAATATTAACTCTATGAGTCAAAGACATAGTCTTTCCCTCGATAAAGCCAAACACTTAGAAAATTGAACAGAGTTTTTCCACTCACCAGTAATTTTGACGCACTTTATGAAAACCAAAGTCAGGTGTCGGTCCGGATGCTGAAGATAAAACTAACTTGCGACCTCTCCTCTCAGCCTTTTTATATGATTTTTCCCTATCTCGGACACGCTAATACGGACATAGCACCTGTGTCGCACCTGCGTATCCCCGACATTTCCTCCAAGAATTATGTCCGAGTTACGAGCACACCTGCGCTGCACCTGCGTAAAATACCTAATCCCGACATTTCTTCCAAGAATCATGTCCGACTTACGACTACGTTCAACAAATTATGTATAAAAATTAACCTTACATCTTTTACTCAAGGCTTATTTTGGCCTGACGAAGTAGTTCAGACACGCTTCATAGCTCAGACATTTGGTACTTCAGAACCAAAAGTCGTAACGACCCATTCTCTATGTAGACCTTGTGCCTCATACTTAAGATTTACTTTTGATTGATGCCACATCTTAGCGCCATCTATGAATTTCTTACGTAACTTACTTGAACGTTAGGTGTCTTGTTGATAATGCTTCGACGGTCAATGCGTAACGTGTTATGTACTTAATTCCCTTCGCAGCCCTCAGATGGCGTTGTTATCAAACGTTTTAACTTTGATATTTATATTGAAATGTGAATAAAAACTAATTCAATTTTAAAGGCTTTTTACTACTTAAATGTTTTATATTTATAGATAGGGCTTACGGCTAGTTACAGGTACACAAAATCACTAGTTCACTATGAGTAGTTTTTTAAACCAGACGTATAGACCCAATGTTTCTTTCCCTGTCTTGATATTCTTTTCCAACCAATTAAGTAAATTATGTTCGTTGTCCTCTGTATCACCGGAGGCCCTACACATCGATACCTTTAAACATGTCAGCCATGTTAAATAAATGTAGTCAATTAGATCCCACTTCTTTTAAAATAACTTGTGTGTATGTAAGTACTATGCAAGGTGAACCCAAGGGACACGATGTGCAGAACAAGGGATTAAAAATAAAATAGCATTCTAATGTCGAGATCGCTTCAAAGGCACTGAGCGTACCTCATCATCATCATCCTGGCGTCAATCCCGGCTGTGCCCCCGCGCGGGGCGCGAGGACCCGGGGTCCGCCTTCCGACTCCTTCGTGACCACTTTGCCCGATCTTCGGCATCCCTGGTAGTGAGTCCGTTGGCACGCATGTCCTCCTTGACGACATCAAGCCATCGCTTCTTGGGCCGGCCTCTTCTTCCCGTACCGGGAGGAGGCGGCATGGCCAGGCATTTGTTACCCACGTAACTTGCCGGTCTGCGCGAGACGTGGCCATACCAACGAAGGCGACACTCTTGCAGTTTGTCTGCGATGTCACGGACGCCAAGACTACCCCGAATGTGGGCGTTTCGGACGCGATCCTTGCGTGAAACTCCGCACATCCACCGTAACATCTTCATTTCCGTGACACGCAGTTCCTGCTTGTGCCGCTCTAGTAAAGGCCAAGTCTCGCTGCCGTACAGAAGGGCAGGTCTAATGATGGTCTTATAGACCTGTCCCTTCAACTTAATCGGCATTTTGGGGTCACAAATAACCCCAGTCATCTCCCGCCATTTGACCCAAGCAGCGGAAATTCGGGCTTTGACGTCGCTGTCGATGTCCCCGGTAGTGCTAAGTACAGATCCTAGGTACTTAACTTGATCCGTGCGCTCGACCATGTCCACGCCTATGCGGACGGGTAGAGGATCTGTACTATTGCAGGCCATGTACTCTGTCTTCGCCACATTTAGTTTAAGACCACCGTTCTCCAGCGACCCCCTCCATCTGTTCACACGCTGGACAAGTCGGCCCTTATCAGAGTCTGTCAGCGCGATATCATCAGCATACATGAATAGCCACGGTGGCTGCTCATGGTAGTCTCGGATGCTGGCTGACAGGGCGTCTAATATCACGCTAAACAGAAACGGGCTGAGCACAGAGCCCTGATGTACTCCAACAGTGACAGAGAAGGGGTTGGTGTCACCAACAGCGGTCCTGACTATTGAATCAGAATCGTGGTACATGTCCCGGATAGTGTCAATATAGGCCTCAGGTACAGCCTTGGACCGCAGCGCCCACCAGATCATCTCACGAGGGACACAGTCAAAGGCCTTTTCCATGTCCAGAAACAGGAAATGTAGAGGCGTGTTCTTTGCTCTGTATCCCTCCATGAGGGTCCTAAGGGCAAATACAGGGTCCATCGTTCCGCACCCTGGCCGAAACCCATATTGACACTCCGAGACTGTACACTCCTGTCGGAGCCGAGCATCGATTATGCGCTCAAAGAGCTTCATGGTGTGAGACATAACCTTTATACCGCGATACTTGCTACACTCCCGCACCGAGCCCTTACCTTTGAATACTGGAGTAATGATACTCAGCCTCCACTGGTTGGGTATCTTCCCGGTGAGGAGTATGCGGTTATAAATATCAGTGAGTATGCTCACACCCTGAGAGCCCATCGACTTCCACACCTCTATAGCGATTCCGTCGGCTCCGACAGCTTTCCGATTCTTCATGCGGCGAAGAGCCGCCTCGACTTCCTCCGGCGTTATCGGTGGCACTAGTCCTTGATTCGGAGGGAGATCCGGAGGTTGCACCTCTTTGTGCTGGTTATTCAGCAGGTTGTGGAAGTAAGAGCGCCATCTCTCCTTTACCGCGCGATCCTCGCATAGCAGGTTACCGTGAGGGTCATTTACGCAGCGGCACTTGGAGATGTCCTGCGCCGCTTTGACCCTCGATCGTGCCAACTTATAAATGAACTTCTGCCCCTCAGACGTCTCCAACTTATCGTACAGAGGACGCAAGTGGTTATGTCTGGCTCTGGCTACAGCTTGTTTAGTGGCACGTTTGGCAGCCCTGTATGCCGCGTGGTCTTCAGGAGATCTGGACGCTTGCCACTTTTTAAAGAGGGCTTTTTTCTCCCTAGTCTCCCTCTGGACTGTGGCGTCCCACCACCAAGTCTCCTTGTCAAGCCTGCGACCCCCTTTAGACACCCCCAGCACCGCCTTCGCCGCCCGTGTGATGGCTGCCTGAGTTCTATCCCAGATTTGCTGTACGGAATGGCCATCCGTCACAACACTGAGGTCGTTGACAGCGGCAGCAAACTCATGGGACTTGGTTCCTTCAAGCAGCCACCACCGGGTTTGGGGGCGGCACTGCTCCCGGTATGTGCCTCGGGGCTTGACGAGCAGGTCCATCACAAGGACGGTGTTGGGCAGTGAGACTCTCTCCCGGTATGACTTTACAGGTGGCTACTTTGCCGATATAGTCTCTCCGAGTGAGAAAGTAGTCGATCTGAGTGGCGCTCCTCCCGCTCCTGTAGGTGATCAGATGCTCGGATTTCTTTTTGAAAAACGTGTTCACGACGGCTAGATCAGCAGCCGTACACGTCCGGAGAATTTCTTCCCCTTCGGGGTTACGGCTCCCGAAACCAAAACCACCGTGGACACGCCCAAACTCCTCACACTTCTCACCCACATGACCGTTCAGGTCGCCACCCACAACAACACTCTGCGACAACGGGATGCTTTGCAGCAGTTCCCCGAAATGCTCCCAGAACATCGCCTTGTCCGCATCGCTACAACCGGCCTGTGGGGCGTAGGCACTTATCAAATTGGTCACGACCCCTTCGATAAGCACCTCCACAACCATAAGGCGGTCGCTTATACGCTTTACGTCCAAAACGCTATCCCTGAACTCCTCAGAGAGCACCACCCCCACTCCGTTGTCCCCACTCGGAGAGCCCGTGTACATCAGCTTGTATCCATTCCCGATGTTCCGGGACCTGTTGCCTTTCCATCGAGTCTCCTGCAGGAATGCCACTGCCACCCTCCGCCTGGCGAGTACGTCGGCTAGCTCGCGGGAACGCCCGGACAGCGTGCCAAGGTTCCACGTGGCAAAGCGGACCTTTCGGGCTAACGTCTTTGGCCGAGCCCGCCCTTGACCCGGTAGCCCTCGCCCACTTATCGCAGGGGTAGGGCGATCCCCCTGCGCGCCGTTATGCGGCGGCGCCCTATCCGTGGTGCGTTTTCTTCTTCGACTTTCCATTTTTGTTTGGTGTTTTGGCTTTTTACACGCGGCGACTACCATCTGACCCGCGCAACCCGGGCAGAGCCGGGAGAAGCCGTTTCGCCATAGCCTCGTCCGTTTGTCAGCAGGGGGACCGCGAGCAGGTGAGGTTGACTTGGGCCCAGAGGATGGTGGTAGGGCCCCGAAACCCCCCCCCCCCTCCGTACCTACTGATCGATATTTCTAAAGGATAGCCATAGACACAAATTGAACACAGCAAATGTTTTAACAATCCTCAATGTCTTATGTCTTTGTCAACAACTTTGTTACAATTTAGCTCAAGTGTTTGAGGGTGCTGGAGATCATAATTAATTGGTAGTTGGATCTTCAAGCATTACTCGACTACTTCAAATATTATAGTTTTAAATTGATGGAGTTCACGCTTTTAAACTCTTTTATTAAAAAATACTTGTTTTCCGTATTGCATCACATTGCTTTATAAGTACATTAAATATTTAATGAGCATTGAACACCACTCAAGAGTGTATTTGTTTATCGGGTGCAGGTAACATAAGTTTTTTTTAGATGCGTGTGCGGTCGAATTGCGTGAAACAAACATCTTCTCCTTCATGGATATAATAATGCAATGAATAAATGATTATAATGTGCGAATTTGTGGCCGACAATGTCGACATGTCTGAAACTCGTTTCAGGACCACACATCACCCTATTATATGAGGCCAGTCATATAGTGTGGGATATCTTCTAGAGATGTTGATTTACAAGCCGTAATTTGGTTATTTTAAAATCCAAAAATCTATTAGTCTATATATATTAAATTTATGTAAACTTTCTAGATCATTAGCCTTGTTACATCACTTATCAACAAATAGGATTGAAAAACATGATTAAAATAGTTATATAATTGAGATATAAAACCTAAATGTGATTTTGGTGTAAGCATTATTGAATTCGGTGACGCAAATTGATTTCAGTGCCTGCACATGATTTCGGTGTTTTCTAAATCACAAATATCTTGAAAACTATAAGGTTCTAATGGAGGCCTCCACTACCAATATTTTTTTATATTAAGGGTAGATTTTAGGAAATAAACTCGCATATTATATAAGTTAAAAAAAATTTTTGGCACCGAAGTCAGGCACCGAATGTCATCTCTGAGAATCGCCCATTTATGTTCGAATAACTTTCGCTTTTAGTTTGCTTGCTTGTTTGTTTCTACTTTTTTGGGTAATCATTGTTTTATATTTTTTACAGTGTAATGAACCGCGAAGCACTCATCGAAGATGATTAGAATTGGATCCAGAGGTATTGGAGGACGAGGGCTAGGAATCATTGTGCCATTTTTTTTATTTTTTGTGTTAGATTTTTTTTAAATAAATACTCTAATGTTTACTTTTTTATTTCATTTTACGTAGTTTAACATCTTTATCGTGCAAATATGAGTCCTAAAATGAATTTGGCATCCTTAAGTCATACGAATATGGTACCAAACTTGGAATAGTAGCATAATTAATGCCTCTATAAAGATTGAGACCCTATTTTCCTCCAGAGCAGAAGCTGCCAAAACCTCAAAAAACTAACATCAAAAATCGCGGTGGCTCCACTTCTTAAGCCCGCTCCACACTCGTGCGCGAATCGCGGCGCGAAGCCGCGAACGCGAGTCTGGAGTCGATTTCGCATATCAGCGAACTAGACTCCACACTCGCGTTCGCGGCTTCGCCCGCGATTCACGCGCATAGTCTGGAGGGCGCTTTAAATCCATCCTTAGGCCTTAAGGACCAATCCTACCAAAGGAAATCTTTGGTTCAGCAATAGCCGTATAATTTACCGTACAGATGCAACTAGGGTACTTTGAAAAAAAAACATTGACCTCTGTCATTTGCAGTGCCGGATTAACCCTTTTAAGCAAAATAAGCACTTGCTTAGGGCACCAAAACCGTAGGCAAAAAAAGCGCAGGCTGCATCAGCACTGCAGTCGTCCTGGAGTAGGTACCTACATGAAACTTTTATACGTGTACATACAAGTACCCATCTAATAACGAAGGGCCGTAGGGATCAAGTAAGAGAGTGAGGGTACGTAAGAACATCTCCAACGTAGGCTTTCGATTTGACCTTACGCGGAGGCCCTTAAACTCATGGAAAAAAATCTTGCTTTCGGGCTTGCGGCCAGCCGATTTTCTCGACATAGGTTACCGATTTTATAGCGAATTTTGCTCTCATGCACGCCAGATTTGTCGGCCAAGCCGAGTTGCTCCTTAGCCGCGATCCTGAGACCTAACTGTCAAAGTGTTATAAGGGGCCCCGTGATATCCGAAAACTAAAAGCATCCTATGAAGTAGCACTTTCGAGTGAAGCCAAAGAGCGAGCAGTAGAAGAGTCGTGATTACATGCATAGATTCGATTTCAAGCCACTCTTTTGCAGTTCGGCGTAAGGTCTTACGCGACGTCTTCTGCCTTTAGTTGATCTTCTACCTTAATTAAACTTGGACGTGGATCCAAATCCAAGCTTAATTGCGTTTTTATATCGAAAAAAGTTCGCGCTCGCTTCGCTCGCGTTTTCAATCACTTTCTAATGTATGGCGACTACAGTAGCATTACTCCGTCGCAACGTTACTGCTGTAGCACTGTCGATTTTCGTGATAAAATGATGTGACTGATTCCCATATTAAAAGTAAAAATGTACAACTGTCTGTCAAATTGCGTTTTTATACCTATCGAAATATTTTCGCGCTCGCTTCGCTCGCGTTTTCAATATCTTTCTGATGTATGGCGACGACAGTAGCATTACTCTGTCGCAACGTTAATGCTGTAGCACTGTCGATTTTCGTGATAAAATGATGTGACTGATTCCCATATTAAAAGTAAAAATGTACAACTATATCTATCAAATTGCGTGATTATATCGAAATATTTTCGCGCTCGCTTCGCTCGCGTTTTCAATAACTTTCTAATGTATGGCGGCTACAGCAGCATTACTCTGTCGCAACGTTACTGCTGTAGCACTGTCGATTTTCGTGATAAAATGATGTAACTGATTACCACACTAAAAGTAAAAATGCACAACTATCTATCAAATTGCGTTTTTATATCGAAAAGTTTTCGCGCTCGCTTCGCTCGCGTTTTCAATAACTTTCTAATGTATGGCGACTACAGCAGCATTACTCTGTCGCAACGTTACTGCTGTAGCACTGTCAATTTTCGTGATAAAATGATGTGACTGATTCCCATATTAAAAGTAAAAATGTACAACTATCTATCAAATTGCGTTTTTATATCGAAATATTTTCGCTCTCGCTTCGCTCGCGTTTTTAATCACTTTCTAATAATATGTATGGCGACTACAACAGCATTACTCTGTTGCAACGTTACTACTGTAGCACTGTCAATTTTCGTGATAAAATGATGTGACCGATTTCCATACTAAAAGTAAAAATGTACAACTGTCTGTCAAATTGCGTTTTTATACCGAATTTTTTTTATATCGAAACTATTGATTTTGGATTGTAGTTTTATTTAGTGGTAAAAGTACGTAATTGTAAAATATTGTATCTGACTGCATATCCATCTAGCATAATATCCATCTGTCATCTTTACTTCAAGTTCCGCCTCCAGGGGAGAGGGAGAGAAATTAGGATTAGAAATTAGCCGCTTACTGACACAGATCGAATTCCACGCGGGCGGAGCCGCGGGCACAGCTAGTTTCAAATAAATAGATATCTAACTATACATTTGTCGTAATAAACACTTTAATAACGGCCTTATCTCTATACAAAATGATGATGATGATGATGATGATGTCCTCCCAGACGTATCCGTCGACGGCGACACCCGGACATATCAGTATCAGGTATTCAGTAAAGCCTGACGTGCATGGGCTCGAACGTGAAACTCGCCATTTGAATCGTAAGTGTATGTGTAGGAGGGCTTGGGCCGAGATTTTCGAAACTGGCGCTTAGCGTCAAGATCTTCGAGGCGTGCACTTTCGAAGTCGTTGAGACCAGTGTTGACCGCAGTTTGCCAGTCCGATCTCCGAGTTGCAAGCTCCTCCCACGACTCACACGATATGCCGGTGGCCGACAGATGGCGTTTCAGGACGTCCTTGTACCGTAGATATTGTCCACCGGCCTTGCGTTTACCCGAAGCTAGTTCGGAGTAAAACACAACTTTAGGCAATCTTGATGGTGGCATGCGTACAAGGTGTCCACACCAACGCAGTTGACCATTCATGAGAAGGCATTCCATACCCGTCATGCCAGTCATACAAAATAATATGGTATGGATCAAAGAATATAATACTCACTAGGGTATGGATGGAGTAGTATTGTTAGAAGTGTCAAAAGAGGTTTGGCGCCAGAGTATTGGCCGTACTTTGTATTCTGTAATTTCATATTAAATTGTGTTTTAAAAATACTCTTCTATCAAGTGTCATGCCATGCCATAACTGTTAAAAAAAATGTCATGCTGCGTAACTGTCTGCATTTTGTTCTTTGCCGATGTATTGTTTTTGAGCAAATAGAACCACCTTAATAACTTTTACAGTACATATGGTCCTATTTTCCCGCACTAGTGCGTAAAATACCACTTTTCGTGCGATGTCAAAAGTTTAAAGGGCCATATGTACTGTAAAACGTTGTACGATACACGTGCGAATAGGTAATTCGCAACTCGAGTCGATTTAAAACACTCCCTTCGGTCGTGTTTTAATTTATCGCCACTTGTTTCGAATTTCCTCTTTTCGCACTTGTATCGTAAATAACTATTTTATTCACAAGGGACTCTCTGCATTACAAATAGTGATAGTATTATGTATGAGTGTGTGTGTTCTGTCAGGTTAACGGCCGTCGCGCAACGCCCACGTAACTGCGTTATGCCCAAAGTGTGCGGCATTGCCTGCATTATTACAAGTAGTGATCTAGTAATATGTGTGTATAGTTCGTAGGTTCGTAACTGAGCCCGAGCTAATCCTATTGTCTATTGTTAAGTAAAACCGCTCGTGCCACGTGCCACCACCACCTGCATAAAAACCTGCGTACTTCGGTTACTGAGTGCCGGCGAGTCGAACACTACAGAACCAGTCTAAAATGTGTCATCGAGATGCGTAACAAAGGCGCGTTATCGGAGAGCGCACCTACACTGGTTTTTTGAGCGTTGGACTAGCCTGCGCTCAGGTGCCAAATAGAATAAGGATGACCCTTTTTTGCACGTAAGTAGTGTGACAGATTGTCACTCGACCGCTTCTAGGTCATCTAGGTGCAATTTGTTATTTGAAATAATAAATAAATAAATAAATAAATAATAAATAAATCTAGGAAAAAACAGCATCTGCGATCGATTGTTGGAGGGCAATTAAATAAACAGATAGCGAGTACTCACATCGTGTATTATCAGTTTTCACTTGGTGAAATAAATTATCAAAATTGTCACATCATGGGTTGTGTGCTCGGCAAAGGTCGGAGCCAAAAAAGGGCGGAATCATAGATAACGCAGACCTACATAAAATGCATCATGTCATAGACATTAATTACTTAAGGGCTACACAGACGTTCCAACAAGTAGCACGTGCGGTTTTACTTAACAATAGACAATAGGATTAGCCGCCGGGCTCAGTTACGAATCTACGAACTATAATACTATCAAGTATTTTGTATCCCCATACGGCCGCTATATATATATGGCGGGTCTCTATTGTTTCCCAAATAGTTTTAAGTCATAATGTATTGTTTGTCCGAATTTTCGTTAGTCATAATTGGTTTTTCTCAGAAACGCGTAACTTTTCGCTGTCTGCGAAAATCGACGCCACACTCGCGTTCGCGGCTTCGCCCGCGATTCACGCGCATAGTCTGGAGGGGGCTTGAGCTTGTGTGCTGTCAAACTTGAGAACTTCAACAGCATGAAAGCTATGTTTTCCTAGCATAGGGGTGCCATATATGGGGTCCCTTTGTTTCCCATAAAGTTTTAAGTCATAATGTATTGTTTGTCCGAATTTTCGTTAGTCATAATTGGTTTTTCTCAGAAACGCGTAACTTTTCAGGATTGCCATAAAACAAACCTAACCTAACCTAACCCATCTACAGCATAACCTTACGAAAATCCTGAAAAGTTAACGGTTTCAGTTTTATGACTAACGATAATATGGCAAACAATACATTATGACTTAAAACTTTATGGGAAACAAAGGGACCCCATATATGGCACCCCTATGCTAGGAAAACATAGCTTTCATGCTGTTGAAGTTCTCAAGTTTGACAGCACACAAGCTCAAGCCCCCTCCAGACTATGCGCGTGAATCGCGGGCGAAGCCGCGAACGCGAGTGTGGCGTCGATTTTCGCAGACAGCGAAATCGACTCCACACTCGCGTTCGCGGCTTCGCCTGCGATTCACGCGCATAGTCTGGAGGGGGCTTCAGAGCGGCTGCCGCGAAAAATGTAATTCGCGAATTGCGGGGATCTTTCTCTTTTACTCCAATGAAGGCGTAATTAGAGTGACAGAGAAAAATCCCCACAATTTGCGAACTTCGATTTTCGCGGTTATAGCCGAAGTGGTCGCACTCTAGAACCGAAACCACAGAATAACTAATAGTACTGCCGTACAGAAGGGAATCTTCCTACAAAACCTAAGTTTGACAGCGGTTCAAGGTCGATCATGCTGTCCCTTTCTGACGTAGCCCTTTCGGCTATTTGGGGTTGTCAAAATTCAAGCCATTATTTTATCTGTGGTCGTGCACGCAAAGGGACGTCAAGTTGTGTCAACCCTAATAATTTCTCGGAGCAATGCTGAGCCGAACGGAGCCGAGTTTGCCCGAAGTCAGGATTTTCGCACCCGTGCCAAGATCTTTATCATCATAGAGACTTAGAGAGAGGTGATATACCGGGTGTGGCCTGTAACACGAGCAAATAATTAAAACATAGATTGTACTCCTCAAACGGTGACACTTTTGTTCTACAACTTTTAAAAATTATGAAGTATTCAGACTCCCTATTTTTCATACAAAACAAATATTACTCGTATCTTCAATTGACGCCATCGCCACGCCATATCATTGTGATTGACGTTGCTTGTCACGCCTTAAAAATAACAAAATTCGCAATACATTGCGTCTTAGAATAAACTTTAAAGTGTATTAAAAATCAAACCACAAGTTATTTATAAAAGTCGCTGAACAAATGTTGGTCAATATGAGCCTACAGTTTAATTTTTTGCTCATGTTACAGGCCACACCCCGTATTATATCACTAAGAGAAGTCTGTAACGATTTTGATAGCACACGGCAGTGGAAGTCTTAGTTATGTACGTCATAATTTTGAAGTTAGACGTTTAAAATAACACTTGCACTGCGTGTGCTATCAAAATCGTTGCTGACTTTTCTTTTACAGGGTAATTTTTGGACCGTTAGCCATATTGTGCGAAGTGATTAGGTAGACTGAACAACTTTTTCTATGGGACCAACCCCGAAATCCCAAAAAAAAAATTTGGCCTCCCCATAGAAAACGTCGACATCCACACGGTCAAAATCTACGAAACGGCAAAAAGAAATTGTGATTTCGGAGTTGGTCCCATAGAAAATGTTGTTTAGTATGGCCTACCGAATCACCTCGCACAATATGGCTAACGGTCCAAAAATTACCCTGTATAATTAAACGTTCCAGTGCATTTAAAGGCCTACCGCGAACTACGTTCGACGTGTTGCCTCCCTGTCACACTTACGTACGAATTTACAAGTGCGCCAAAGAGGCAACACGTCGATCGTGGTTCGCGGTTAGGCCCTGCGTCTTTCACCGTTTCCGCCGACATCAAATGTACGGAAGAAGACTACTTACTCGACTTTCAAACAAATAGGGGATATTACTGCAACGTTCTGCCGCCAGAGTGCAGCACTACCGACTCTAGTAAATTCATAGACAAGCGTGCCTTAAACTGCTTTTTGACAAGTTTTCACAGACAATAAAACATTACATTGATGCATCAAGGCGGCTTGTTAACAAGGGCCTACCGGGAAACGCGAAAATCTAAATTTATTTATCTGCCTCTTTACCGCTCGAATATTTAAGAGTCATAGAGAGTCAATAACAAAATATTGATTTCCTTGTTTCGCGGTAGACCCGCAGAATATGACAGATAGTGATAGTGGCGCCCCCTACGCAGATTTTCGCGTAATATTCTCTATTATCGATTTTGCTTTTTCGTCACGACTATTTCTTGCCTCGGACGTTGTTGAGTCGTCCTCGCCTTAGCCGCTTGCACAGGTCCATAAATTGTAGGTATCAATTAAGGCATTTTTCATAACAAATCTCCATTCTACGGCGTGTCTCACTCCGCGATTTCGTCGCTTTGCTACAGGTAGCTAAAAGTCCATCCGTTCGGCCCCAATTTTGGGGTTTGCCATAAGCCGCGCGTGGCGCTGTCGCCACCTAGCGGCTATATCTGTGCTGACAGACACAGCAGTAACAGACGCGTTTTGTTATAGAGTGAGTCTTCTGTAGTTAGTACTATTATTTATTCTGTGATTCTACGTAATTTTCACGTCCACGTAATATTTCGTGCGAGAGATTATTACAGTTACTCTCCGACATATTTAAGTATTTAACAGTAAAGTTTATACATAGATTATATATAGTTTAATTAATTAATTGTGTTATACCGGGTGTGGCATGTAATATGAGCAAAAAATTAATTTGTAGGCTGTACCTACTCCTCATACTTACCAACATTTGTTCAACGACTTTTAAAAATAACTTGTGGTTTGATTTTTAATTCACTTTAAAGTTTATTCTAAGACGCAATGTATTGCGAATTTTGTTATGTTTAAGGCGTGACAAGCAACGTCAATCAGAATGATATGGCGTGGCAATGGCGTCCATGAAGATAATATTTAATTTGTATGAAAAATAGGGAGTCTAAATACTTCATAATTTTTAAAAGTTGTTAAACAAAAGTGTCACCGTTTGAGGAGTACAATCTATGTTTTAATTATTTGCTCGTGTTACAGGCCACACCCGCACCCGGTATTATAATAAATTCCCCACAGTAAGCTATTTTCACTAGCCGTAACCTTATGTACGCGTGCACTGCGTGGGCTATAAAAATCGCTGCAGACTTTTCTTGGTCTAACTCTGGAAAGATAAACTCCCCACTTCTTGCTCAGGGACCTCCTTTTTAGAGTTCCGTACCTCAAAAGGAAAAAACGGAACCCTTATAGGATCACTCGTGCGTCTGTCTGTCTGTCCGTCTGTCACAGCCTATTTTCTCGGAAACTATTGGACCAATTAAGTTGAAATTTGGTACATATATGTAAGTTAGTAACCCAACATGGACATGTTTTTTTTTTATAATTTTAAAATACATAGGTTCGAAGTTATTCAAGAAAATAACCAAAATATGACCATTTCCCCTTATTTACGAAACTACTGGGTCTACAATTTTGAAAAAATACACAAAATAGTTCTTTACCTATAGATGACAGGAAAACCTATTAGAAATGTGCAGTCAAGCGTGAGTCGGACTTATGTACGGAACCCTAGAAACGTGAGTTAGACTTGCACTTGGCCGGTTTTTCATAAAACTTTAGGGGCCTACGAGATTATGTTAGCAAGATGAGAACTACCCGAAATGATATGCCTGAGTGACTCTCCGGGACGGCGGCATGCCCGACAGATGTCGACCGTACCGTCCTTCAGGATATATCTCCGGTAGTTATTCGTCATGATAACTTCGTCCGCAATTGCACAGGCAAAACCCTCGATTTCGCCGAAGAGCAGAAGGGCTACCGCGAAAACCGAAATTCGCAAATTGCGGGGATCTTTCTCTTTTACTCCAAAGAAGGCGTAATTAGAGTGACAGAGAAAAATGCCCGCAATTTGCGAACTTCGATGTTCGCGGTTATAGGCCAGGTCCGCATCGGGTCCCGTGAGGGCCTTGTAGAACCGCCCGTGTAGCACCATAGACATCTTTTGACATCACCATGATACGATAACGATTTGTTTAAGATCTAACCTGTCAAATTTGACATTTGCGCGATTCTAGAGATACTCTTGAACGATTTCCACAAGATATGACTTAGAGATCTAATTCACATCTAATAAATATCTTATCTTACTCTATCTAACGTAAAAGTGACATTGGTTGCCCGAATTGCTGCAAAAGAGAACTAGTTGATATCTAAACTATAACGTATCGAGAATGGATCTAGTACGTGTCGTCTCTTGTGACTAACTTGAAGTTCGAATACGACAGTTACTCTCCCATGCCGCCTTGCGGAGTACCTAGTACCACCAGGTTTGTGCCAGTTCTCGTTTGCCAAGGAGAGGAGTTCCTGTCTACTGCCACCACATCACGATGCACCCCACACTCGTTGTTGAGGAAATGATTCCTGAGATTGTACACCTCTCGGTTGTGGAGATCTTTGGCGTTTAGGAAGCCTCGACCACTACAGTTAGTGTTACTAATTATTTATTAAAATAAGATGTACATACCTATAAGATGTACATATTCTCCTTGTCCCTTCTTCTTCTTCAATTTAAGAGGTATCCTCTTGTCGGTGGAGTATTTTCTCCTTGTATATCTCGTTAATTAAATATATTACATATATTCTATATTTTATATACAGTCAACAACCCTATTGGACTTTAACCTTATTATGTAACCTGTAACCTTTTTTGTTTTCTCTTTGTTCGATTTGTTGCTGTAAGTTTTGTTGGGACAATAAATGGCTTTTTATTTATTTATTTATTATAGGTATACTGCAAAACGTAATTCAATACCAAAAAATGTAAGAAAATGTTGCCACTTTTTACTAGCGCGGCTTGTATTTATGTAAAAAAAAGCAAATAAAAGTATTTTTTTAAATCGTAGGAGTAAAATTACTAATAAATAAATTATCTTAGCGTGATTATTTATCAAAAGTAATTTACTATTTAAATTATTGCAGTGGCAACATTTTCTTACTTTTTTTGGTCTTGAATTACGTTTTGCAGTTTAGGTCATGTTTTATTTTCAAATAAACTATTTCTTTTTCTAAACACTCCTGACTGTACATCGGTGGACCTTATGCCTTTTGTAATAATCCCGATGTACATTTAGCAGTGTGGGCGATTGTACCTACAATTATTTATTTGATTTTGATAGATCAGCGTATTTAAGGTTAATAAGGTCTACTGTCCTTAATATTTTGTATGACATTACAAGCAAATATCAGCCTTCTTGAATTAAGTATTGTAGCCGAGTCTACTTTAGTCCGATGATGTAGTTTATTTCAAAGACTATGAACTCTAAGTAGGTACTAGAAATAAAGTATAGTCACACCAATAAAAGTCTGCAGTGGATTTGATAGCCCACGCAGTGTAAGTGTTATTTAAACGACATAATTTCATAGAAGTTTGACGTTTGAAAATGATACTTTCACTGCGTGGGCTATCAAAATCGCTGCAGACTTTTTACGGTCTAACTTTAGAATGCTGTAATGCAACATGCTAAAGACGGTTAAATTTGAGGCGATGGAATAAAAGTTTCACTTTAAAAGCGCCTTATAATATTTTTAAGTATTATAATACACTCAATTAGAATTTATTTTTCAAACTCTTAAACCATGGATAACTTTTAACTATCAATGATACATATGGATAAGTGGTGATAGGATGTCAATTAATTAAATTATTCATTAAAATACGCTTTATTATAATTGTTTAGAATTAGAATTGATTTTTCTCAAAAAAAAGCTCAAACCGTGGGTAATTTTTAGAGATGCACCGGATATCTGGTTACTATCCGGTATCCGGCCTATCCGGCCATTATTTAATTATCCGGCCGGATACCGGATAGTAACATTGCTTGATTTGGGAGTAAACAAATTGGATTTAAGAAACAGATATGGTCATAATCGTACTTGTTTATTATTTTAAAACAATTTAATCATTCCACTGACTTGCACGCACACTCATTTCAACCCTAGAAATGAGTCCGCGCGAACGTTTACTAGGAAACAGGTCAAACCGGCAGAATGCGCACCTGAAAAACCGAAATGTAGGTATAGTTCCGCTGGCCGAATATTCGGCGGCCGGATACCGGATATCCGGCCGATGATCAGGCCGAATATCCGGTATCCGGTATCCGGCCAAACAACTATCCGTTGCATCTCTAGTAATTTTTAACTCTCAATGACATGTGGATAAGTGGTAGAATGTGATTTAACCATCTTTTCTTTAAAATACACCTTAAGGCATTGAGTTTAAAATTGATTTTTAAAAACCTCAAAACATGTCACGCTATCATTAGTCACTTATACGTTATCCTCGCGACTTTATACCGAATTATATCATTTATCAGATAGTCGTCATATCACGCATTAAATGATTAATGATAGGTATGGTGACAAATCCATCATAGCGCTCCTATTTAGTTTAATTATGTTTTATCCCTATCTTACAAATACATAAGTCAAAATGGCAGATAAGGACAAACGATTATTAGCTAATTGAGGTTTGTAGCCTTAGAGGATATAACCAACGGAGACGCCATATCTATAATTTTCGGTACAAAATAGTCTGCCGTTTTTTGCGGGGGAGGGGCACATCAAATGTATACGTAACGTCAACATAGCCATGTCAGATAAACGTCAGTCCATACATGTGGTTGACATGTCGTTGACCATTGGCCGCCTTTTTTCGACAGAGGGGAACGCCTGTTAATGACCACTCCGTTTGGTTATATTCTCTAAGTTTGTAGCGCCTTTGAATAAGGGGGTAAGTATAGTATGGTGAGGACTCCGGTAGTAAAAAAAAAAGATTTTATCAATCGTTCGTTTATTTCGAATTAAGCACACACGAAGAAAAAAAATGTAATTTGAAAAATAAAACAAAGCAATGAAGGTCCTAATTATTATATAAAAGAATTTACGGTAGCGGGTTAAAAATAAAAGAATTACTTAATTAACAATCGTCATCAGAAACTACCTCCTCAACGGTGGAAGATGACGAGGAATCGCTGGAAGAGGATGATGAGGCAGCGCTGCTGCTGCTAATGAAGGTGCTGCCATCTGCTTCAACAACGCGCAACTGGTCTTGTGAGCTAGCATTTTTTTCGCTGGACTGAGAGGCGTCCTTTCTACTTTCAGTCCTCGAGGATCCATTGGCGTACACAGTTTCAGATTTCAGGTCGCTGGAAGCAGCCTTAAACTTTTCATTAGAGGCCTTTTTTTCAGATTTCTTCACAAAAGTTCCGTCCGTGTTCTCTTGTTCCGATTGTGTGCTTTCGGAAGCAGCCCTGATCTTATTTATCGAGGCATTATTATTAGATTCCTCCACAAGAGATCCGTCCGTCTTCTCTTGTTTCGATTGTGTGCTTTCGGAAGCAGCCTTGGTCTGATCTATCGATGCTGTTTGTTGAGCTTCCTTTATAAGAGATCCATCCTTCTTCATTTGTTCCGATTGTGTGCTTTTGGAAGCAGCCTTGACGCTTTCAATTGAAGCCAATTGTTTACGGTCCTCTTCGTAGGACCCATCTTTGTTTTGTTTTCTGGTTTGCTCGTCAGTGGAAGCAGCATTGCTCTTATCTATTGAAGCAGAGTCTGAAGAGACTGCACTGTAAGATCCGTCTTTCTTGGTTTGTTTTATTTGTGTGCTTTTGGAAGCAGCCTTGTCGCTTTTAATTGAAGCCGATTTGCCTTTGACTTGAACTTTAGAGCCATCTCTGTTTACCTGTTTCCATTGAGTCTCTTCTGAAGCAGCCTTTGTGTTATCACTTGAGGCGGATTTTAAAGAGGAGGAGTTGGATCCGTATTTGTCTACTTTTTGTGACTGCGTGTCAGTAGAATCTTTTTTGCTGTTCTCCTTTGAAGCCGATCGCAGTAACTCTTCATAAGACGAACCATATATGTTCTTTTGTTTAACTTGCGTTTCGGTAGACGCGCCTTTGCTGTTTTCGTTTGAAGCATGTGCATTAGAAGATACAACATAAGATCCACCTTTTGTTTCTTGCCTTGATTGCTGGTTGCTTGAAGTGGCTTTGTGGGAGGACTCAGAGGCGTCTTTCTGTAATCTGTCACTGGAGGATCCGTCTTTTTTTGTGATTTTCTCGCGTACATCGGATGAGCTTGCGTTGTTGTCGGATTCACTGGCGTCACGGGATGATCGATAGGTTACTGATCCATCGGACTTCCTAATAACAGTTTCAGCTTGAGAGGATTTCTTGTTGCTGTCTGACTTGTCACTCGCGTTTGAGGTCTTGATGTGTCTGTTGCCCTTGCCATCTTTAGTATCCTCTTTCTTTGATGAACTGCTTCCAGATGAAGTACCGGACTCTTGGTGGGAGCTTGTTGTTTTCTTTGTTGCTTTGCCGTGTTTTCCTGGAGTGCCTGGACCTCCTGTAATAACACCAATCTTATAGAAAATAGAAATAGAAAATATTTATTTGGCGTAAAGTAACATACATTTGGTAGGTACAACATAAAGATTATAAAAGAAACATACACCAAATAGGATGCCGCTCAGCATATGCAGTGTCTGTAAGATACTGCGCTGGTTTTCAGGGCACCCAAAATTAAAAACTAAAACTTAAAACTAATAAACAGGAACAGAACACGTGTAAGAAAGAAAGAGAGAGCGAGAGAGAGAGAGAGAGAGAGATCACAAATATTTCTTATAGGTCACGAATATGCAAGTAAAGACGGTCAAGCAAATCTTGTCAGTAGAAAAAGGCGCGAAATTCAAATTTTCTATGAGACGATAACCCTTCGCGCCTACATTTTTCAAATTTGCCGCCTTTTTCTACTGACAAGATCTGCTTGACCAAGATTATATATCTCTTTTGGAATTTATGTCCGCTAAGTTAAAAACTTTGTTGGGTTGCGAGTAAATACTTTTTTAGGTTTTGCTTAAAAGAGGTAACGGATTTGCAGTTTCTGATTGCAATGTTATAGTCAACCTATTCGCAAGACTTGGTCTAAAAGCTTAAAGTACAGTCGCCATCAGATATATCGGAGCGGCCAAGGTGCTCACAAATATCTGAGCACGCCTCTATTGTCGAGTCGTCGAGTGCATGATCAAATATTGTGAACACCTTGGCCGCTCCGATATATCCGATGGCCACTGTACCACTTGTAATTATTGTTATGTAGAATTATCTTATTTTATCAATTGAGTACTTAGGTTATCAAACAAGATCATCATGTGTAGGTATTTCAGAACGGGAAGTAATTTAATGATGAGCCGTTTTAAAACTGCAAAAAATAGCCATTAAATCACTTCGACATCATACAAATATTTTGCTGGTAATAAGTAAAAATCGAGCCACCAACTCATGTTCAGCAAATAATTCACAAATTATAACCAATATCTATAGAGATAAAAGCAGTGGTGGCCGAGTGGATATGACGTCTGACTTTCAATCCGGAGGTCGCGGGTTCAAATCCTGGCTCGTACCAATGAGTTTTTCGGAACTTATGTACGAAATATCATTTGATATTTACCACTAGCTTTTCGGTGAAGGAAAACATCGTGAGGAAACCTGCATACATCTGCGAAGAAATTCAAAGGTGTATGTGAAGTCCGCAATCCGCATTGGGCTAGCGTGGGGACTATAGCCCAAGCCCTCTCGCGCTTGAGAGGAGGCCTGTGCTCAGCAATGGGACGTATATAGGCTGAAATGATGATGATGATGATGATGATCTATAGGGTCTGCTTCTGTTATAATTTATCAGTTTTATCACCTTAATAAATAGTTGGCCTGCAAAATTATTATTTGGTCAGCGAGATTTATAAATTGGTTGGCAGAAAAAACATGTCTTTAGGCAGTTTAGTTGAGAAATATGCATATTAACCGGTTCGCTGCGTCTTCCATTGTCGAAAACTTTTCGCTGTGGCGGCGAACAATTATTTCATAACACGACAGGCGTGCCTTACGCCATAGAATATGATGGCACGCCTGTCGTGTCATACGCCACACGTTAAAAACATTGATAACACGCCTGTCGTGCCATCCGCACCGAAACGGTTAAAGGAATGGTTATTTATCTGATATTAATAATACGTTTGATTTACTTTAAATTAGCATTTTTTAAGTACTTCAGTTTTGACCTTAATTTATAAATAAACTTACAGAAAACTAACCTAACCAACAATACACAACCATACAATTACAATTACAATTTAGACATAACCTCACTTACGTTTTGTACCGAGACTTATTTTATGGCGTAAAAGTTAAAAAATGCATAACTCGAAAACTATAGTCGCAACAATAAAAGGCTGCAGCGGATTTGATAGCCCACGCAGCGAGTGTTATTTATACGTCATAATTTGATAGAAGTTTGACGTTTAAAATGACACTTGCACTGCTGTGGGCTATCAAAATCGCTGCAGACTTTTTACGGTCTGAATTCTATGAAAAATCGGCTAACATGGGGTATATTCTGATAGCCCACGATGTGCGGAAAACAAAAAAAAATTTGGACGTTTTGGTTTGGACTATCCTGTATATATACTAGCGACCCGCCCCGGCTTCGCACGGGTTAAGGAATCCATAGGTGAAAACGGCAGGAAAATCCGTTCAGTAGTTTTTGAGTTTGACGCGAATATACAAACCCACAGACAGACTTTGTTTTATAAGGTGTAGAGATATACCCTGGCAAGATAATTGTGTCAGTGGGAAAAACAATAGGTACACTCTTTTTTTTGGGCAGTCGTGTAAAAAAGCGTGATATTCAAAATGTTTAATTAAATTATGAGCGATAGACCTTCGCGCATACATTTTTTAAATTCACCGCCCATTGCTACTGACAAAGCTGGCTTGCCAGAGTATATAAGTATGTCAACTATTTATTTCATCGAAACTATCAGCATCCTTACCTGGATGCTTTGGGCCTCCCGGAGAACCTCCCGGAGAACGTGGGCCTCCCGGAGAACCTCCCGGAGAACGTGGGCCTCCCGGAGAACCTCCCGGAGAACGTGGGCCTCCCGGAGAACCTCCCGGAGAACGTGGGCCTCCCGGAGTGTCATCGCAATCATCGTCTCCTGGTTTTCCTGGTCTTGGTTTGCCTCCACGTCCTGGATGACCTAAGCAGGGAAGCGTATTAGGGTATAATAATTTATTATTTATATTAACGACCTGCTAAAAATATTGAAAATGTACGATATTAAATGCCCCATGTATGCAGACGACATATCTGTTTCCAAGCGAGCATAGTAATGAAGTTACGAATACTTTTAGATTAAGTAGCATCTTAATTCAGTTTTGACCTGGCTAGAAGACCATAACTTACAAATAAACTTACAGAAAACTAACCTAATACAATTTAGACCTCATTAAAAATTATTATATTTATTTCATCGAAACTATCAGCAATCTTACCTCGATGCCTTGGGCCTCCCGGGGAACCTCCCGGAGAACGTGGGCCTCCCGGAGAACGTGGGCCTCCCGGAGAACCTCCCGGAGAACGTGGGCCTCCCGGAGAACCTCCCGGAGAACGTGGGCCTCCCGGAGTGTCATCGCAATCATCGTCTTCTGGTTGTCCTGGTCTTGGTTTGCCTCCATGTTCATGACGACCTACGCAGGGAAGCGTATTTAGCGGCAAAATTTACCGTTTTTCGCGTGGCCCAGTGGCAGCATAAAAAAAAAAAACTTTGGATGTACGCAACGTATTATGAATAACTTTGTATTTTTATAAAGAGCATTTTCTAGAGATTTGATTTAATCCTTTCGATAAATTAATCCGTTATATAATAAAACAAGGGAAGCCTTTTTATCGTTGTCCCGCTCGGCACTTGTTTTGTTCTGACTTAAAGATACCCCCAAATGTTCTTTGTCTATTGAATAACGGTTAGATTAAATTTATGACGCAATAGTGCGGTTAGTTGGGCGTCGATTGGCATCAAATGTGGACGCGGAAACAGTTTAATTTATACTAAAATAGTTAAGAATCTCTTTCGATATATTTTGGTACGACTACATTGACATTTGTATGGACGCTTAATATGTTAGTATACAGTCGAAATTAAAATTTGTATTTTATAATAATAGTTGCAAATGTAATGTTAAAATATATAAGTGAATCGGTTGTATTGTGTAGGAATTTTTGATAAAATATATTATTGGCGACATTTGTATGGCGACATTTATACGGCAATTTTGACCGCAGAAATGTCGATTGTGGCATACAAATGTCGACATAGGGCCATACAAATGTCGAAAAGGTGCCATTTCTAGCGTTTTGCCAGTAAATGCACCAGTGCTATAAGGCTATAACGAAAATCGAAGCTCGCAAATTACGGGCATTTTTCTCTGTCACTCTAATTACGCCTTCATTGGAGTAAAAGAGAAAGATCCCCGCAATTTGCGAATTTCAGTTTTCGCGGTAGCCCCTCAGTAATTGAAGAATAACATAAGGAGTGGCCCGGAAAAAGTAGCAGCACATTACATATGTGGATTTTTCATTTAATTTTGTAAGAATTTGTAAGCAGTTAATTTCTATAGTGATCTGTAGATACTAATTAAAATACACTCATATTTAATATAAAAGGGTGGATTAGAGTTTTCGCGTTTCATAATACATCTCTCATGACACTTTTTGAACAGTGTCTTTTGAAAGAATTTACACGGTATTTCTCATTAACATCGTTTTTTCTAAAAGTTTGATAAGCGAATTAATACATTATTAAATTATTTTTGGTACTATATAAAACTCTTTTTTTTTACTTCACTTTGTGGTAGTTGCATGGAATTTCTACTACAAAATATTTGCCATTTTTACAGAGATTTGTCTTCCATAGAATAACCTCTATCATAGGTTAGATTGGAGAGACTTCCTAACTACCCGAGATCAATTCCAGTTTATTGGAATAGCTTATTCGTTAGATGATGCTCTTAAAAGCATAAAAAAAGTTATGAAACTGGAACTTCATTTGTGGCATTGTAAAAAACGGCCAACAAATATTATCAAATTGTACTGATCTAAAAGTTACAAAGTACATTGTAATAAAAATGAGAAAACTCAAACAATCTCATATATATTTTATTTTATAGTATATTAACTTAATTTAATTTAATAGTATATTAATTTAATTTAATCTAATATTATTTATGAATGTTAATAGCAATTTCAAAAATTTTAAATTGTATTCTAATTATGTGTAAGTTGTTTGTTAATTTTAATCTTTAATTTAATTGTATATTTAATTTTATTTACTTAATTTAAAATATGGACTGTCAATTGTCTGAAATAATTTTATTTTATTTTATTTATTAACTGAATTACTAAAAAAATTAAGTGTTCCATAATTAGCAAAAAAATACCATATTATTTCACAGCTACTTTATTACTAATTAAATCAATTTCCTTAGGCCTTGCACTCGTTTGTCGTACAAAATATCCATAAAATCTAATATTTAGTACTTAAGATTTTTTTATTTCCTGCATAAAAAGTCAAAAAAGTATACGGTATTTCCAGACAGTAAAACAATGTTATCTTTTATAAAAATTTCGAATTCGCCTCATGGTATCCTCGTATTAGGAAAATATACCTTAGGGCTTATAGCATTGCGTTAAGGTTTAAACATCAATGGATTAGAGTCAGACCAAGAAAAGTCTGCAACGGATTTGATAGGCCACGCAGTGTAAGTATTAATTTAAACGTCAAACTTCTTTGAAATTATGACGTATAAATAACACTGGCACTGCGAGGGCTATCAAAATCGCTGCAGACTTTTCGTGGCTTAACTCTAACTGTCTATTTTATGGAGTAAAAGTAAAACATGCATAACTCGAAAACTATGAGAAATCGGCTAACAATACTAACATACATGGGGTATGTTCTGATAGCCCAAGACATGAATTTTGGACGTCGAGGTTTGGATTGGACTAACCTGTATAAAATTTATTTATACCGGGTGTGGCCTGTAATATGAGCAAAAAATTAAACTGTAGGCTGAACTCCCCATACTAACCAACATTTGTTCAGCGACTTTTAAAAATAACTTGTGGTTTGATTTTTAATACACTTTAAAGTTTATTCTAAGATGCAATGTATTGCGAATTTTGTTATGTTTAAGGCGTGACAAGCAACGTCAATTACAATGATATGGTGTGGCGATGGCGTCAATTGAAGATAATATTTGTTTTGTATGAAAAATAGGGAGTCTAAATACTTCATAATTTTTAAAAGTTGTTGAACAAAAGTGTCACCGTTTGAGAAGTACAATCTATGTTTTAATTATTTGCTCGTGTTACAGGCCACACCCGGTATACTAGCGATCCGCCCCGACTTCGCACGGGTTAACAAATCTATAGGTGAAAACGGCATGAAAATCCGTTCAGTAGGTAGTTTTTGAGTTTAACGCGAATAAACAAACACACAAACGGCGGGTTGTTTTATATTAAGGTGTAGAGATACGTATACCCTGGCAAACCAATTATATCAGTGGAAAAAAGCGTGAAATTTAAAATATGTATAGTAGATTGATCCGTCGCGTCAAGATGTTTTTTTACCGCCTTTTTCTACTGACAAAGCTGGCTTGCCAGAGTATATACGTCTACTATTTATTTCGTCGAAACTATCGGCATTCTTACCTGGTGGACTTGGTATTCCTGGATAGCCTGGGCTTGCCGGTGAGGCTGGGGTTCCCGGTGAGCCTGGGGTTCCCGGTGCGCCTGGGGTTCCCGGTAAGGCTGGGGTTCCCGGTGAGCCTGGGGTTCCCGGTAAGGCTGGGGTTCCCGGTGAGCCTGGGGTTCCCGGTGTGGCTGTGCCTCCCGGTGAGGCTGGCCTTCCCGGTGTGGCTGTGCCTCCCGGTCTACTTGGTTTACCCGGAGTGCCTGTGCCTCCCGGTCTACTTGGTTTACCCGGAATGCCTGTGCCTCCCGGTCTACTTGGTTTACCCGGAATGCCTGTGCCTCCCGGTCTACTTGGTTTACCCGGAATGCCTGTGCCTCCCGGTCTACTTGGTTTACCCGGAATGCCTTTGCCTCCCGGAGTGCCATCGCAATCATCGTCTCCTGGTCTGCTTGGTTTGCCTCCACGTCCTGGACGATCTACGAACATAAGCGTACTATGATGTAATAACGTATTATTTATACATATTAACGACCTGCCTAATAATGGCTCCTATACACGATGGCATGGCCCAGCGCTAGACCAGCGAGATGGCCATGCAACGGTTATGGCTCCACTACACGATGGCCCAGGTATGGCCTAGCAAGATAGCCATACAATGGAATGGGCCACGTATAGATGCGTACGCACTATCGCTGGCCCACTAACTTTGACGTGCGAACGAAATACCGACACCGTGGCCATCCCATCGCCATTCTGCCGCACCATAAGCCATGTGACGCCACTAATCTATCTACATGCTGGCCCATCTTAGTGGCCCACCGTTTAGAGACTTCGACCAGCCAACCTCATTGGAGCTATACTGAAAATCGTAATTCAAGACCAAAAAAAATAAGACAATTTATTTTGCCACTTTTTACTAGCGCGTCTTGTGTTTATTTTAAAATAAATAAATAAAAGTACTTTTTTTAAATCGTATGAGTAAAATTACCAATAAATAAATTATCTTAGAGTGTTCATGTATGAAAAAGGAATTTACTTATTTTATAAACTATTTATTGCAGTGGCAACATTCTTACTTTTTTAGGGTTCCGTATCCAAAGGGTAAAACGGGACCCTATTACTAAGACTTCGCTGTCCGTCCGTCCGTCCGTCCGTCCCTCTGTCACCAGGCTACAGTTGAAATTTTTGATGAAATTCACAGATGATGTATTTTTGTTGCCGCTATAACAACAAATACTAAAAACAGAGTAATATAAAGATTTAAATGGGGCTGCCATACAACAAACGTGATTTTTGACCAAAGTTAAGCAACGTCGGGAGTGGTCAGTACTTGGATGGGTGACCGTTTTTTATTGCTTTATTTTTGTTTGATTTTGCATTATGGTACGGAACCCTTCGTGCGCGAGTCCGACTCGCACTTGCCCGATTTTTTTGGTCTTGAACTTAAAATTTGCAGTTTAATAAGCTACAACCAGTGACCTATTTTATAAAGCTACAAGTTACAATTTACAAGTGAAAGTCTCTTTCTAACACACAGGGTTATTTAAATTTTTTAAATTTGCCGCCTTTACGTACTGACAAAGCTGGCTTGCCAGAGTATATTAGTGGCCCGGCCAACGAAAGAAAAGTTTTCTAGAAATCGATTTTCGCTCATGTCGTCTCGGATATGGGTGAATATGATATCGATGCACTCGGTGTAATGCCTTGAACACAAATATATGAGATGACAAGCGCGAAAGTGGTGGGGGTAGTTGCTGTGACGTCATAAAGTCGGCAGTACAAACTTTTTTTTGTTTTCGTTTAAACATACCATGTGGGGTACCAAATTAAAGGGCTTTGTGAGTAGAACACAAATATATAACATACTGTAACATTTTCAATACTTGGTCTAACAAATTATTAGAAAACGTTCAAAAATTTCACAATCCACAGTTGACTTCGAACTGCTATAATTTGATAATGGCTGAATGGATTAGTCCAAAATACATGCCAAGTGACTGTGAATTGTTTAAAAGAAAATTAAAAAAATTTGTACTGCCGACTTTATGACGTCATAGCAATTACCCCCACCACTTTCGCGCTTGTCATCTCATATATTTGTGTTCAAGGCATTACACCGAGTGCATCGATACCATATTCACCCATATCCGAGACGACATGAACGAAACCTAACCTAAAGCTTGAAAAAACGGCCCTCTATATAGGTATGTCTACTATTTATTTCATCGAGACTATCGGCATTCTTACCTGATTTACCTGGGTGTCCGGAAGAGCCTGGGTGTCCGGAAGAACCTGGGTATCCCCAAGAACCTGGGTGTCCCGAAGAACCTGGGTGTCCTGAAGAACCTGGGTGTCCCGAAGAACCTGGGTGTCTTGGTTTGCCTCCACGTCCTGGGCGATCTACGAAGGGAAGCGTATTTATTAGGATGTAATAATTTATTATTTATTTTAACGTCCTGCTAAAATATTTCAAATGTACGATATTAAGTGCCGCATGTATGCAGACGACATAATATCTATTAATGTTTCTAAGCGAGCACAGTAATGAAGCTACGAATACTTTAGATTAGCATCTTTACTTCAGTTCCAAATACATATTCAATAAAGGCCCGCATGCAATGTCTATAAAATATTTAATAATATATTTTAAAATATTTAATAATATATATTATAAAATTATTTTATAAATAAACCGGCCAAGTGTGAGTCGGACTCGCGTTTCATGGGTACATTAAGTCAGACTCACGCTTGACTACACATTTCTACAAGTATTAGGTTTTCCTGTCATCTATAGTCCGTCTTTTTTAGCATTAGAAAGAACTTCGCAGAAGTTCGCTTGTGGTTCTAAATCTGGCACTTTTAGCGGTAACAATTTGAAGTAAATTATATGTATTGACCATGCTACATTAGATAATTCAATAATTACTAACAATTAACAAGCCTGATAAAAACTGCACGCTTGCTTCTGCGGAGTTCTTTCTAATGCTAAAAAAAACGAACTTTATAGGTAAAGAACTATCTTGTGTATTTTTTTTCAAAATTTTAGATCCAGGAGTATCGGAGATAAAGGGGGGGGAATAGTCATGTTTTGGCTATTTTTGTAAATAACTTCTAACCTATGTATTTTAAAATTAAAAAATATATATATTTGAAATTCTCAAGATAAGCTCTTTCATTTGATATATAACACGATATAGTTTGAAAAACTTTATATTTTACACTGGGTAAGAATATTTATATCTAAACTGCTACACCCTAGTAGGGTCGTTGTTTGTACCATCAATCACGCTCCGCGGTTGTTAGTACTACATTTACGGTCCTAGCTAAATTGGTAGTTCCATACTTAAGGTATGGAATGTCCAATTTAGCTAGAACCCTAAATGACGTAACAATCACGGAGCGTGACTGTAGTTGATTAGGCATTTAAATCCTTTGTAAAATACCATCATCATCATCATCATTTCAGCCTATATACGTCCCACTGCTGGCCACAGGCCTCCTCTCATGCGCGAGAGGGCTTGGGCTATAGTCCCCACGCTAGCCCAATGCGGATTGGGGACTTCACATACACCTATGAATTTCTTCGCAGATGTCTGCAGGTTTCCTCACGATGTTTTCCTTCACCGAAAAGCTAGTGGTAAATATCAAATGATATTTCGTACATAAGTTCCGAAAAACTCATTGGTACGAGCCAGGATTTGAGCCCGCGACCTCCGGATTAAATTGGTCAGACGTCATATCCACTCGGCCACCACTGCTTGTTATAATATAAAATACCATGGTTGCATCGAATACCTAAATGATTATGATTAAGATCTGGAACGCTTGGTTTACCTCTATGTCCGGGAACGTCTGGTATTCCTGGTCCATGTCCTGGGCGTCTTGGTCTGCCCGGACCTCCTGGGCCCTCATCACGATCGCCCTTGCCGCCCTTATTCACACGGCGTCTGGATTCTTCTTCGCTTTCCTCAGACTTCCGACTTGAAGAGCTCTTGGAACTATGTTTTTTCTGTTCCTCAGTTTTCTATGTACAAGAATATGTAATTATAAGGTATACTTTTATATACTCGATATATTTCACATCATTTGTAAAAATTTCAATTGTCTAGCTATCACGGTTCATGAGATACAGTCTGGTGACAGACAGACGGTCAGACGGGCAGCGGAGTCTTAGTAACAGGATCCCCATTTTACCCTTTGGGTACGGAACCCTAAACCTAGGTTGAACCTAATCACTGTGTATGAGTTTTAATCATGTCAATGGTTTGGACGAATTTTGTTACCTGAGATTTCCGAGACTCAGAGATCCTCCTAAGTCTGGTTCTTTCTTCCCTCTCAGATTCGCGGCTAGATTTAGAGCTGCTTTCCTTCCTGCTTCTCCAGTCCACGGTTTTCTTAGAATTGTGCTCGCGCTTTTCCCTTCTCTCTCTCTTTTCGCTGCTCTCTCTTTTGCTGTCTTGTCTGCTGTTGGATTTCTTGGAGCTGGAGCTAAAATAAACAAAATACTAAATATTTGGCGAACGGTCTGTCCTAGTGGGTACTGAAGAAACTCGGAACTTTGCACTTCAAAAACTGATAGCAATAAAGTTGAATTTTATTCACATGTGAGGCAAAGTAATCAAATGCAAATCTTGAGTTGTTTTTTTATTTGCTGGTAGAATTGACTTTTAAATGGTGATTTTAATGATGATCTAATCCAAATTAATGTTATTAAATAATATAATATAAAATATTTCATAACATTCATTTGGATTAGATTTGGTTTGATTTTGTTGATATTTTACATTTAATATTTGGTTAGGGTTGGTGTGGTGAAAATATTGTGTTTGACTCGGGGGCAAAATTTGTTTAACCCTCGCATCGCTCAAGATTCCATTTTTGGAATCTTTCGCTTGCTCGGGTATCAATATTAGCACGAGCGGTTAAACAACATCTTTGCCCCCTTGTAAAACAAATAACTATTATTTATGTGATGGGCATAGATATCTGTGCCTGAGTCAGACAGTTGAAATTTTCACGAATGATGTATTTCTGTTGCCGCTATAACAACAAATACTAAAAACAGAATAAAATAAATATTTAAGTGGTGCTCGCAAACAAGAAGTACGGAACCCTTTGTGCGCGAGTCTGACTATACTTGGCTGTTTTAGTGTTCCGTACCCAAAGGGTAAAAACGGGACCCTATTACTAAGACTCCGCTGTCCGTCCGTCCGTCCGTCTGTCACCAGGCTGTATTTCACGAACCGTGATAGCTAGACAGTTGAAATTTTCACAGATGATGTATATCTGTTGCCGCTATAACAACAAATACTAAAAACAGAATAAAATAAATATTTAAGTGGTGCTCGCAAACAAGAAACGAGATTATTTTGTCGTGGTTTGCGTAATGGTACGGAGCCCTTTGTGCGCGAGTCCGACTCTACTTGGCCGTTTTTAGTGTTCCGTATAAAACTTTGTTCACACGGAACACTTATGGGATCACCTCGGTCTAGGGTGACCAGATACAAATTTCAAAAGTCCTGACAAAATTCCTGATTTTCGGCCGAAATTCCTGACATGAGCTGTCGCGGTCGCGGCGGGTGGCGAGGTGGCGGTTTCTACGTTATAACAGTGCGCGTGTCGTGTCCTTAACATAGCGTCTAGTAGCAAACGCCCGAGACTATGTACTTTTACGGATGATTTACGAATTAAATATCCGTTACTGAAAGAAGGTAGAGAGCCGAGTGAAGTGTATTGTACTGTATACCATTTTATTGTTTTGTTTATTTGTCCTTCGGGAAACGGAAATGCCAAAATTCCTGACATTTCCCTTTTCCGGCCGCATTCCTGACATATGCCTAAAATTCCTGACATGTCAGGAAAATTCCTGACGTCTGGTCACCCTGCCACGGTCTTGGTTTTAGTGAAGTTTCTAACCCACCTTTCATCTACTGAAGATGAAGAACCGTGTCGTCTCGATGATCTGGAAACATAAATAGAATAGAATTAATGACAACAATCTGCCACGGTTACTTACTTATTCAGGACCCCTATTCGACAAGCGACGTTTGACGTAAGTATCGTGTTGATCTCCCGTTGATGTGGGAAAAATCATAAGTTCTCGAATACGTACAATGTCAAAATTTGACATTAACAATCCACAGTTAGAGTGACAAGCAAACCAAACCGAACCACCCTTAGTTTAGAGTGGAGTATTGGTTGTACCAAATGATATTATCCACCGTTGATGGAATCATAACTCAGTATGCGATAAAATCAACTGTTGATTTGACGTGGATGCGAAATCTGACAATTTTACGTGTCGAATTTGGCCCCAGGTCACTCAGCTTTAAGTCAAAACGTTCGAGAAAACCGGGGTTACTGTGAACGTTAAACATATACAATTTAGATTTGGATACATTTTTCTAACATTCTCAATATGCAAATTTGAAGAAGTAGAAAGTTTTAACATAGACTTAGACCAAAATAAGTCTGTAACGATTTAGATTTTAGATTTAATAATAGTTTAACTTTTAAAATAACACTTGCACTGCTTTTGCCATCAAAATCGTTATAGACTTATCTCAGTCTAACTCTACCTAAAGGGATAAAGTAAGAAAATTTGGCTTTAACACTTTAACTGTGTAAAGCGGCCGAAAAGCTCAAAGTTCAGTAGTATCCGAGTATATTTTTATGCCATTTGGGGTTGAGACCCTTGGCCTGTGGGGTCCTAATGCTCTACAACTTTTTAAAGAGCTATCAAAAAGACAATCAACTTCACTGGGGCCAAATTCGACACGTACAACTGTCAGATTTCGCATCCATGTCAAATCAACAGTTGATTTTATTGCATACTGAGTGTTGATTCCATCAACGGTGGATAATATCATTTGGTACAACCAAAACAATCCAAAACTCAACTCTAAACTAAGGGTGGTTCGGTTTGGTTTGCTTGTCACCCTAACTGTGGATTGTTAATGTCAAATTTTGACATTGTACGTATTCGAGAACTTATGATTTTTCCCACATCAACGGGAGATCAGCACGATACGTCAAACGTCGCTTGTCGAATACCACCCCTGGTGACCGGAAAGCTGGCAGCTTTCTCGCGCAACGTATTAGCATCGCAATACAGCGGGGAAATGCTGCCAGCGTCCTCGGCACCATGCCAAAGGAGCCCAATTTCTTAAATATATTTTAATTTTATGTAATATTTTATTTGTTAAGTTAGTTTTACTCATTCTTAGGTTTATTTTAGTTTATAATTTGTATGTTTAATCTGTTTTATTCTAAAGGTTTTTAATAAAATTTGGTCCATTTTATGTATTTAGTTTATAGATAAGTTAGTCTTTTTATGTACCTACCAGAAACAGAAAATAACTTGAACGTTCAAGTCAAATTTCATGTTATAAATTTCAGTATGTCGTTTTAATGAGAGTTACGCTCTCTCTCTCGATTGTATGGCGGCTAACGTGTGGACTTACCTCCTCTGTTCGCTGGCCGATCGCTCAGCTGAGTGCTCCTCCTTAGAGTTCTTGGAGCTCTTTCGCTCACTGATGTGGAGATCATCACGCTCATTTTTCCTCGTTCCTCGGCTCTTGGTCGATTTGACGGATTTGCGCTCTTCGCTTTCTTCAGACTTCTTATTTGAAGACTTCTTGGAACTATGTCTGTGCTGATGCTGCTCAGTTTCCTATGTATACAAGAAAATGAGATTAATGTAACACTTTAAACTCTCGCGTCTTTTACACATATTCTTTTTTTTTCTTTTGGTCTTTGAATGACCTCAGTTGGTGCAACTCAGCTAAGGTAAAAATAATGAAAGTATATCGCGGTAGACCCGTTTGTGTAATAAATGTGATTAATGTGAGAAAGTGTAATGTATTCATGTCGAAAGTATTTGTATCTACCTTATAAATCTATTGTAATACATTTTTAAATAAATCTCATAAACATATTAATGTTTAAAAGTCAAAATTAAAAAAAACATGTTGAAACAATTTGTGACCGGATAAACTTTAACCCACTTATTCATAAACGTTTCCTAAAGTTAGCAAGCCGATAATAATCGTTTGTCCCTTTCCATCATACCAATAAGTCTGGAAGGGACAAACGATTATTATCGACTTGCCAACTTTAGTAAACGTTTATGAATAAGGGGGTAAGTAAGTATGTTATGTTATAGCGAACTTATATTTGTAACTTATACTAGTGTCTAGTACCTAAATAGTTTATATCTATACCTAAGTAAATAAAGAGAGTGGCCTAATTCTGCCAACGAACTGTTAGAGTTACATTAGACCAACAAAAGTGCAGTAGGTACAAATGTTATTTAATCTATCTATATATATGTATATATATATATATATATAAATGCAAGTGTCCTGACTGACTGACTGATTCATCAACGCAGAGCCGAAACTACAAAAGGTAGAAAGTTGAAATTTGCACACCAGATTGCATTTATAAAGTGTACAAGAGATAAGAAGCGATTTTGAGAAATTCAACCCCTAAGAGGGTTAAAAAGGGGATGAAAGTTTGTATGGGGTTAAAGTTTTCTTTTAAGATAGGAATTTGAAACTTCGTAAAAGGATATGTTATTAAAATACAAGAAAACTAATTTCAGCGTTTTTGAAACTTCATCCCTTAAGGTGGTGAAAAAGGGGTTGAAAATTTGTATGGAAATCAAAAATTTTTTCGAGTGGTGGACTTGAATCTTTGTATTTAGGGATATTATTAGAAGACAGGAAAAGTAATTTCAGCGTTTTGTAAAATTCATCCCCTAACAGGGTTGAAAATTTTAGTCCATTACAAATGCTTTGAAACTTCTTAGAAAGGCATAATATCCGATTACAAAAAAAAAGTGATTGCAACGTTTTTGGAAATTCAACCCCTAAGGGGGTTAAAAAGGGGATGAAAGTTCGTCTTCGGGTGCAAATTTTATTTTAAGCTAGGAACTTGAAACTTTGTAAAAATGTATCAAATTTAAATACAAAAAAACTTATTTCAGCGTTTTAGAAAATTTATCCCCCAAGGTGGTGAAAAAGGGGTTGATAGTTTGTATGGATATCAAAAATTTTTTCGAGCGCGGGACTTGAATCTTTGTATTTGGGGATATTATTAGAAGACAATAAAAGTAATTTCAGCGTTTTGTAAAATTCATCTCCTAACAGGGTTAAAAAGGGGATGAAAGTTTGTATGGGGTTGAAGTTTTCTTTTGAGCTAGGAATTTGAAACTTCGTTAAAAGATGTATTATTAAAATACAAGAAATTTTATTTCAGCGTTTTAGAAAATTCATCCCCTAAGGTGGTGAAAAAGGGGTTGAAAGTTTGTATGGATATCAAAATTTTTTTCGAGCACGGGACTTGAATCTTTGGATGTGGGGATATTGTTGGAAGGCAATAAAAGTAATATCAGCGTTTTGTAAAATTCATCCCCTAACAGGGTTAAAATGGGTTTCAAATTTCTAATCCATTACTAATGCTTTGAAAATTCTTAGAAAGGCATAATAGCCGATTACAAAACAAAGTAATTGCAACGTTCTTGGAATTTCAACCCCTAAGGGGGTTAAAAAGGGGATGAAAGTTCGTCTTCACTGAAAAATATCAATCATGTGAGTGGTTATTTAATACGTCATATTTTAATAGACGTTTGACGTTTAAAAGAATACTTGCACTGCGTGGGCTATCAAAATCGATGCAGACTTTACTTGGTCTAATTGCCGTAATTATGGCGTATGTCGTAATTATGCCGTAAATGCCGTAATTGCTTGGTCTATACAGTTTGGCAGAGTTTGTTGTACCTATCTCTGTGAAAATGTGTTCTTTTTATGAATAAATGTTTTATTTATAATTTTTTTAATTAAAAATTATTTAAATCGAATTTATAAAAGTAAGTATGCCTACTTTTATAGGTACATTCTATTTAGATAATGTAGATTTTTTTGATAAATCTTCAATTGCAGCACAAAATGACTCGACGATCTATCTGGTTAAGGTCAAGTTAAGGTCGCAATCGCAGGGCGCCAAATCAGAAAACTTTGGATACCTATTTATGAAAGTTGAACCAAACTCTTTGACTAATTTTCTTACCTGAGAAGACTTAGACTTAGACTTAGACTTAGAGTTTCTCCGATGACTGGCTTCTTCTCTCTTAGATTCGGAGCTAGAGCTGCTTTCCTCGCGCTCGCGCTTTTCCCTTCTCTCTGTCTCTACGCTGCTCTCTCTTGAGCTGTCTTGTCTGCTATTTGATTTCTTGGAGCTGGAGCTGAAATAAACAAAATACCGTAAAATGGGGTGAATAGGGAGAAAACTGATATTCAAACCTAACATTTTATTTTTACATATGTAAACTGCCGGCCTAGCCAAGGTTACAATCGCTGTCGCTTCCACAACGAAAAGCATTATGTCTCTCTATCACTCTTCCATATTAGTGTGACAGTGACAGTTGCGTTTCGATCGCTACGGAGCGTAAGCGATTGGCATCTTGGCTACGCGGCCAGAATGGTATATATACTCGTAAGAAATGTTCCGGACGTTTGTATTTTAGTTTTTTTATGATTTTGGGTATTTTATTATAGATAAGTTAGTCTTTTTATGTACCTACCAGAAACAGAAAATAACTTGAACGTTCAAGTCAAATTTCATGTTATAAATTTCAGTATGTCGTTTTAATGAGAGTTACGCTCTCTCTCTCGATTGTATGGCGGCTAACGTGTGGACTTACCTCCTCTGTTCGCTGGCCGATCGCTCAGCTGAGTGCTCCTCCTTAGAGTTCTTGGAGCTCTTTCGCTCACTGATGTGGAGATCATCACGCTCATTTTTCCTCGTTCCTCGGCTCTTGGTCGATTTGACGGATTTGCGCTCTTCGCTTTCTTCAGACTTCTTATTTGAAGACTTCTTTGAACTATGTCTGTGCTGATGCTGCTCAGTTTCCTATGTATACAAGAAAATGAGATTAATGTAACACTTTAAACTCTCGCGTCTTTTACACATACTCTTTTTTTTCTTTTGGTCTTTGAATGACCTCAGTTGGTGCAACTCAGCTAAGGTAAAAATAATGAAAGTATATCGCGGTAGACCCGTTTGTGTAATAAATGTGATTAATGTGAGAAAGTGTAATGTATTCATGTCGAAAGTATTTGTATCTACCTTATAAATCTATTGTAATACATTTTTAAATAAATCTCATAAACATATTAATGTTTAAAAGTCAAAATTAAAAAAAACATGTTGAAACAATTTGTGACCGGATAAACTTTAACCCACTTATTCATAAACGTTTCCTAAAGTTAGCAAGCCGATAATAATCGTTTGTCCCTTTCCATCATACCAATAAGTCTGGAAGGGACAAACGATTATTATCGACTTGCCAACTTTAGTAAACGTTTATGAATAAGGGGGTAAGTAAGTATGTTATGTTATAGCGAACTTATATTTGTAACTTATACTAGTGTCTAGTACCTAAATAGTTTATATCTATACCTAAGTAAATAAAGAGAGTGGCCTAATTCTGCCAACGAACTGTTAGAGTTACATTAGACCAACAAGAGTGCAGTAGGTACAAATGTTATTTAATCTATCTATATATATGTATATATATATATATATATAAATGCAAGTGTCCTGACTGACTGACTGATTCATCAACGCAGAGCCGAAACTACAAAAGGTAGAAAGTTGAAATTTGCACACCAGATTGCATTTATAAAGTGTACAAGAGATAAGAAGCGATTTTGAGAAATTCAACCCCTAAGAGGGTTAAAAAGGGGATGAAAGTTTGTATGGGGTTAAAGTTTTCTTTTAAGATAGGAATTTGAAACTTCGTAAAAGGATATGTTATTAAAATACAAGAAAACTAATTTCAGCGTTTTTGAAACTTCATCCCTTAAGGTGGTGAAAAAGGGGTTGAAAATTTGTATGGAAATCAAAAATTTTTTCGAGTGGTGGACTTGAATCTTTGTATTTAGGGATATTATTAGAAGACAGGAAAAGTAATTTCAGCGTTTTGTAAAATTCATCCCCTAACAGGGTTGAAAATTTTAGTCCATTACAAATGCTTTGAAACTTCTTAGAAAGGCATAATATCCGATTACAAAAAAAAAGTGATTGCAACGTTTTTGGAAATTCAACCCCTAAGGGGGTTAAAAAGGGGATGAAAGTTCGTCTTCGGGTGCAAATTTTATTTTAAGCTAGGAACTTGAAACTTTGTAAAAATGTATCAAATTTAAATACAAAAAAACTTATTTCAGCGTTTTAGAAAATTTATCCCCCAAGGTGGTGAAAAAGGGGTTGATAGTTTGTATGGATATCAAAAATTTTTTCGAGCGCGGGACTTGAATCTTTGTATTTGGGGATATTATTAGAAGACAATAAAAGTAATTTCAGCGTTTTGTAAAATTCATCTCCTAACAGGGTTAAAAAGGGGATGAAAGTTTGTATGGGGTTGAAGTTTTCTTTTGAGCTAGGAATTTGAAACTTCGTTAAAAGATGTATTATTAAAATACAAGAAATTTTATTTCAGCGTTTTAGAAAATTCATCCCCTAAGGTGGTGAAAAAGGGGTTGAAAGTTTGTATGGATATCAAAATTTTTTTCGAGCACGGGACTTGAATCTTTGTATGTGGGGATATTGTTGGAAGGCAATAAAAGTAATATCAGCGTTTTGTAAAATTCATCCCCTAACAGGGTTAAAATGGGTTTCAAATTTCTAATCCATTACTAATGCTTTGAAAATTCTTAGAAAGGCATAATAGCCGATTACAAAACAAAGTAATTGCAACGTTCTTGGAATTTCAACCCCTAAGGGGGTTAAAAAGGGGATGAAAGTTCGTCTTCACTGAAAAATATCAATCATGTGAGTGGTTATTTAATACGTCATATTTTAATAGACGTTTGACGTTTAAAAGAATACTTGCACTGCGTGGGCTATCAAAATCGATGCAGACTTTACTTGGTCTAATTGCCGTAATTATGGCGTATGTCGTAATTATGCCGTAAATGCCGTAATTGCTTGGTCTATACAGTTTGGCAGAGTTTGTTGTACCTATCTCTGTGAAAATGTGTTCTTTTTATGAATAAATGTTTTATTTATAATTTTTTTAATTAAAAATTATTTAAATCGAATTTATAAAAGTAAGTATGCCTACTTTTATAGGTACATTCTATTTAGATAATGTAGATTTTTTTGATAAATCTTCAATTGCAGCACAAGATGACTCGACGATCTATCTGCTTAAGGTCAAGTTAAGGTCGCAATCGCAGGGCGCCAAATCAGAAAACTTTGGATACCTATTTATGAAAGTTGAACCAAACTCTTTGACTAATTTTCTTACCTGAGAAGACTTAGACTTAGAGTTTCTCCGACGTCTGGCTTCTTCTCTCTCAGATTCGGAGCTAGAGCTGCTTTCCTTCCTGTGTCTCCTATCCACGGTTTCCTTATAGTCGCCCTCGCGGTTTTCCCTTCCCTCTCTCTCTACGCTGCTCTCTCTTGAGCTGTCTTGTCTGCTGTTGGATTTCTTGGAGCTGGAGCTGAAATAAACAAAATACCGTAAAATGGGGTGAATAGAGAGAAAACTGATATTCAAACCAACATTTTATTTTTACATATGTAAACTGCCGGCCTAGCCAAGGTTACAATCGCTGTCGCATCCACAACGAAAAGCATTATGTCTCTCTATCACTCTTCCATATTAGTGTGACAGTGACAGTTGCGTTTCGATCGCTACGGAGCGTAAGCGATTGGCATCTTTGGCTACGCGGCCAGAATGGTATATATACTCGTAAGAAATGTTCCGGACGTTTGTATTTTAGTTTTTTTTATGATTTTGGGTTGTTCCATTTCATAACTTTACCGATAAACACAAAATTCCTCCTCACCCCGTAGTACCTCGTTGTTGGGATGAGATGGGATTTCATACAAAGGTGATTTTGGAACATTGTTGAATCGATTTTTTTTCTTATGAATATCACTATAGCTCCATTTGTAATACGAATACATTATTTAGGTAGCAGTAGCCTTTAAAAACCATCTCACTCTCTTGGCATCCCTTCTCTCCCCATTCATTACCCAACTCTCCACGTAATCCCTACTCATACTCACCCCATTTTACGGTACTAAATATTTGACGACCGGTCTGGCTTCAGTACCGACTACGGTACTGAAGGAAGCCTATGAATCCGGTGGTCAGTTCGAATCTCGGTAAGGGTATTTATAGGCATTTTCACTTAAAAGTGTACCATTTACTTTATTTCATTTAAAATTCATAAACCTTTAGGTTATTTCTATTCAAAATCACGAGGAATATTGATTTCAAAAGAAAAAAAATGTGTCCCAAAAAAATGTCAGTTTTGTAACGCATAGTCACATACATTTTGTATGCACCGTTACAAAACTGACACTCAAAATTTTTACGAAATACTGGGGACACTTTTTTTCTTTGTCTCATTCTATACCTACCTACCTACCGAGTCTAAATAACCCACAGACAAAACATCCACCAGACTGAGCATATTCGCGCTACCCCCTCTGCCACGCATACGGTAATTTTACTCCATCTTCGAGTCGAAAGTGTCTTTGTGTGACGTCCGTGTCTTTGAACGGACCAATCACGGCACGGGATTTAGCTCACCTCGTCCCGCGCACCCCCGCATTTTTGGCATCATCGGTTGCATGAAATAATTGCTCAAAACTCGGTCTAGAGATCCTAGTCTATGAAATAACCTAAAAGTTTATTTATTTATTATTAATATCACAAGAACGGTTACAGTAATTACCAATTACACTTGCTACTACTTATACAAGTTATACAATTATATCAATAGAATTAAAAAAAAACTTAACCACAATCTATCATCATTAAAAATTAAGTATACAATTATTAACAATAAAATCTCACATTACAAGTTTTCCATTCATCATCTATTCATTCACTCTCTCAGTTGATGAATTTTCGAAAGTAAATGGTGTCCTACCAAATCGCCCAATTTGATCAGTCCCGTCTGATGGATACTCACCTTTTCCGTTCGCTGGCCGATTGCTCAGCTGAGTGCTCCTCCTTAGAGTTCTTGGAGCTCGTTCGCTCACGGCTGCCTCCTCGGTTGTGAGCCTCACGCTCATTTTTCCTCGTTCCTCGGCTCTTGGCTGATTTGCGTTCTTCGCTTTCTTCAGACTTGTAACTTGAAGACTTCTTTGAACTACGTCTATCCTTGGCTGATTTGGCGGAGCTGCTTTGCTGACTTTTTTCAACTAAAAAAAGTGAAATAGATTAGAGTTAGACGTTAGTCTGCAGCGATTTTGATAGCCCACCCAGTGCAACTATAGTGTGTGTTTTTTAGCATTAGAAAGAACTTCGCAGAAGTAAGCTTGTGGTTCCAAATCTGGCACTTTTAGCGGTAATCATTTGAAGTAAATGATATGTATTGATCATGCTACATTAGATAATTCAATAATTATTAATAATTACAGAGCCTGATAAAAACTGCACGCTTGCTTCTGTGGAGTTCTTTCTAATGCTAAAAAATAAAAACCGGGCAAGTGCGAGTCGGACTCGCGCACGAAGGGTTCCGTACCATAATGCAAAAAAAAAAACAAAAAAAAGGCAAAAAAGAAAACGGTCACCCATCCAAGTACTGACCCCTCCCGACGTTGCTTAACTTTGGTCAAAAATCACGTTTGTTGTATGGGAGCCCCATTTAAATCTTTATTTTATTCTGTTTTTAGTATTTGTTGTTATAGCGGCAACAGACATACATCATCTGTGAAAATTTCAACTGTCTAGCTATCACGGTTCGTGAGATACAGCCTGGTGACAGACGGACGGACGGACAGCGAAGTCTTAGTAATAGGGTCCCGTTTTACCCTTTGGGTACGGAACCCTAAAAACTAACTTTAGCTGTTATTTATATGTCATAATTTCATAGAAGTATAGAATTAAATAACGCACTGCGTGGGCTTTCAAAATCGCTGCAGACTTTTCTTGGTCTAACTCTATCACGATATCTATATGATTATTTAGAAGGAAAGAAAAGATATGGAAACTTGCAACGGATGATATGGCCATCGGGCGGGTATAGCCTTTTATCTGAATTACTCTAAAACTAATCAATAATTATTATTAGTGTTGAAAATTATGCTCGTCAGATCTCTTATTGTTACCTATATCACCTATATCGCAGATGCAGGTTTCCTCACGATGTTATCCTTCACCGAAAACCTAGTGGTAATTATCGTACATTAAGTTGCGAAAAACTCACAGAAATCAGATATTCAAAGGTGTATGTGAAGTTGGGACGTCGGGACTATAGCCCAAGCCCTACGCATGAGAGGCCTATGCTCAGCAGTGGGACGTATATATAGTCGGCGGCCGATCGTAAGATCAAGCATATCGTGAAATTCCTAGGCATATCATGAAACGTGAAAATCTTTGAATCCTTCCCTGAGCCGACGGAACCCCGCTACGCGGGGCTCCTATTGCTGGGCAGTTTTCCCTTCGGGCATCTGAAGCAACCTAACGAACCTATTCTACCTATATCTTGGATCAATGTGACTGATCGTCAAAACAATACACAGGAACATTACGATCTGCCTGATCTTACGATCGGCCGCCGACATAGAATGAAATTATTATTTTTATATTAACTACACTTACCACCGGAGCGGGAGACCTTCTTTGAACGGCTAGACTTAGCAGAATCGCTTTCGGAGGCCGCTTGCTTAGAACTTGTCTCCGACTTTTTGCTCACAGTCCCTGTAAACATCCCTTCAATTGTAATGTACTTCTATATAAAAATAAACAGTTTAAATATTTTATTTCTGAAAACACACAAGTAAAGTTTAGCTTTTACTGCTGACTGTACTTTCTATTCTTTGCAAATTGGTCAACTCCACCGCTTTCTAATGAGCCATTTCGATCCATGTACGCGTTTTGTTAGAAAGTGAGTCTTCTGTACTTAGTACGATTATTTATTCTGTATCTGTACCATAACTACACTTACCACCGCGGATGATGTTCTTTGAGGAACTGCTAGATTCATCAGACTTGCTTTTAGAGGCGGCATTTTTAGCACTACTTTCCGACTCACTGATCTCAGACCCTTCTGAAAACAAACAAGTAGTCAATTTGTGTAATAATCTTCTTCTATACATATAATAAAGCTGTAGACGGTCGAAAGTCTGTACATGGAAGATATTTGAAAAAAAGTTGGCTGGGGATACTTAGAATCGATAACAGAACACGTTCCAACAGTTTTTAGAATTTTTGTCTGTTTGTCTGTTTATCTGTTTATCTGTTTGTCTGTTTATTTGAACGCGCATCACGTGAAAACGGCTGAACGGATTTTGATGCAAACTTTACTAATCTGTCGAGAAAATCTCCGGCCAGGTTATAGGCTATAAAAATTCTACCCTTAAAAGGGGGGGTAGCCACAACACTCGCTTGATTTAAGTTTGCCCCTGAATCTTATGGCGCTACTTAGGAAGGAGGGGCAAACTTTTTTCAAATATGTGCTGCCACTATTGAGTACCCTGGTAAACTAACAGATGGCGCTGAATTTAATACGTATTGACATGAATAGCCACCGAGGAAGGTTTTTACCAAACTAACTCTAAGTTAAGATGAGGGGGTATTACGGACATCAACAAATTAAATTGAATAATTATGTTCGAATATACAACAAAATTTAACGACAGTAAATTAATTTCCCTTCATTGCACAGTGCCATCTTTTTCACGACTACCCAAAAAAAGAGAGAGAGAGTGTACTGTGTTTTCAGCGTTCGTGTTTGTATGTAGTAAGCAAAACAAGCACGTGCATAGGGCACCACGTTCAGGGGGGGGGGGGGGGAGGGGGGCACCCAAATGGCAGGTTGAAAAAGTAGAACAAAAGGAAACAATCGGTAGCAGTAGAAGAGTCGTGATTACATGCATAATAGATTCGATTTCAACCCACTCTTTTGCGGTTCGGCGTTAGGTCTTATGCGAAGCCTTCTGCCTTACGGCAAAGTTGATCTTCTGCTTTAATTACACTTGGGCGTGGATCCACATCCAAGCTTTCTTCTTTCGCAGCTGGGCCTGCTGCCTTGCTCACACTTCGCCAATTCAATTCACTTGGTCAATTCCAAGCTCTGCTTTCTTGCATTTTTTATGCATGAAAACAACCTCGCTGAGACCCTTAAATATCGAGCCCTATGCGAAGCTAGGCTGATAGAAAACTGTCCCATCCCTTCTTTGTATAAAATCCTGGATTCGCGCCTGGTTGGGACTAAAAGTAAAATTGCGTTTTTTATATCGAAAAATTTTCGCGCTCGCTTCGCTCGCGTTTTTAATAACTTTCTAAGGTATGATAAAGGTGACATTCGGTTGGCGACTGCAGCAGCATTACTCTGTTGCAACGTTACTGCTGCGGTACTGTCAATTTTCGTCATAAAATGATGTGACTCATTTCCATACTAAAAGTAAAAATGTACAACTGTCTGTCACATTGCGTTTTTATATCGAAAAATTTTCGCGCTCGCTTCGCTCGCGTTTTCTATTACATTTTAACCTAAAATATGACAAAGGTGACATTCGGGAGGCGACTGCAGCAGCATTAGGTACTCTGTTGCAACATTACTGCTGCGGCACTGTCAATTTTCGTGATAAAATGATGTGACTGATTTCCATTCTCAACTGTAATGCGGCAATGAACTTCACTCGATTTACCAAAAAAAAATGTAATCTCAATGACCCTAGGGAGCGGGAACACCATCGTCTAGAAATGCTTAGGGCATCAAAATATCTTAATACGGCACTGCTTCGAACTTAACGCGACGTACGTGTCGCGCTGTACGCGTTCCAAAGCCAGGCGACTTCGACTTTCTCATACTAAAAGAGACGTACGTGACACGCTGTATGCTTACCAAAGCCTCGGCGCTCTCATACTCAAAGAGTCGGGCGTAGACCGACGTACGTGACACACTGTTCGCGTTCCAAAGCCGGTCGCCTACGGCACCCTCATACTAAAAGTGTCGGGCGTAGACCAACGTACGTGTACGCGTTTCAAAGCTGGGCGCCTTCGGCGCCCTCATACTAAAAGTCAGGCGTAGACCGACGTACGTGACACGCTGTACGCATTCCAAAGCCGGGCGCCTCCGGCGCCCTCATACTCAGAACGTCGGGCGTAACGTACGCGTTTCAAAGCTGGGCGTCTTCGGCGCCCTCATACTAAAAGAGTCGGGCGTAGACCGACGTACGTGACACGCTGTACGCTTGCCAAAGTTGGGCGCCGAAGGCACCCTCATACTCAAAGAGTCGGGCTACGCCCCCGACACACGTGGCACGCTGTACGCGTTCCAAAGCCGGGCGCCTCCCTCATACTCAAAGCGTCGGGCGTAACCCGACGTACGTGGCGCGCTGAATGCGTTCCAAAGTCGGGCTACTTCGGCGCCCTCATACTAAAAGAGTCGGGAATTGCCCGACGTATGTGGCGCACTGCACGCGGTCCAAAGCTAGGCGACTTCGACTTTCTCATACTAATCGAGTCGGGCGTAGTCGGACTACTACAAATCGCGCTCTAAAAAGTATGAAACAATAAGATAGAATTCTTTTAAGAAATTATCATGCAGGAAATTATAAATGTTATAATTTTTTAATAAAAAAATACGCCGTAATGTAATTTACTATTTTATGTATATTTAGCAGCTTACTGACACAAACCGAATTCCACGCGGGCGGAGCCGCGGGCACAGCTAGTGTCCTATATAATCGAACGAGCGAGCGAAGCGAAGTGAAGTTCGTAGGTTCTTACATTCGATTTGAAACATTTAGCTAGCTAGGGGCACGTCCCGGCATTTCGATGTTTTTAAGCTGATCTATGAGAGGATAGTTTGATTCGCAATAACTTAATTAAATGTATTCTAATTTAAATTAGGTATATTAAGTAAACATGTAGTTGGGCATTATATTTTAGTCATTAAATTATGTGCAGGCCAGATCACGGCGTTTTCTGGATTCAACGGGCATTAGTGAACTTCAAAGGGCCGTCACAATAGATAACAGCTTGGTCGAAGTGGCTCAAGGACCCACAACACCCCAATAATAATACTAAAAAACCGGGCAAATGCGAGTCGGAGTCGCGCGCCAAGGGTTCCGTACCATAATGCAAAAAAAAATCGGAAAAAATGCAAAAATACGGTCACCCATCCAAGTACTGACCACGCCCGACGTTGCTTATTAACTTTGGTCAAAAATCACGTTTGTTGTATGGGAGCCCCATTTAAATCTTTATTTTATTCTGTTTTTAGTATCGGCAACAGAAATACATCATCTGTGAAAATTTCAACTGTCTAGCTAGCTATCACGGTTCGTGAGATACAGCCTGGTGACAGACAGACGGACGGACGGACGGACAGCGAAGTCTTAGTAATAGGATCCCGTTTTACCCTTTGGGTACGGAACCCTAAAAATAATTATGGCTCATTTAGAGAATGCAAGAACTCGCATGTAAGTTTCATTACATTGCGGTTTTTGATCGGTCGGTTGAATTGGACGTAACCAACAGTTCGCAATGTGACCAAAATCGCATGCGAGTTCGTGCGCCGTCAGGCGTAGCTCACTCCACGATTTCGTCGCTTTGCAACAGGTAGCTAAAAGTACATCCGTACCACACCAATTTTGGTGGCTAGCCATAAACCGCGCGTGGCGCTGTCGCCACTTAGCGGCCATATCTGTCCTGATCGACACGCGTTTTGTTAGAGAGTGAGTGTTCTGTACCTAATACTATTATTTGTTCTGTGGCGCCGTCTAAATCAGCCTTGCTCTACATCTGTTAGGTACTAACCACTGCCGCTGACGCTCCGTTTCTGACTGCTGGTTCTGGAAGAAGAGTCCTGCTGTTGCTGCGCAGAGTTGGCCTGGTGGCTCGATTCCTCTGAGACTTTGTGTCCTAAAATATAAACACGAAATTGGAGTTAAAACTCTAGGTCCATGGGGTCCCAGCGCGCATAAGTTGTTCGCAGAAATCGCGAAGCGTCTGGTTGATGTAACTGGTGACCGAAGAGCTGGCGGCTACCTCGCAGGAAATGCCGCCAGCATCCTTGGTACACTGCCTCAGGGGCCTGTTTTAGATTTAAGCTAGTTATTAATTTCGTTTAGTAGTATTACCACTGTGACGACCAGTCTGGATCCTGCCTGTGAAGCCGGTGGTCTTGAGTTTGAACCCAGGGCATTTATTTGTGTGATGAACACAAATACATATTTGTTCCTGAGTCATGGGTGTTTTCCATGTATATAAGTATGTATATCGTCGCCTAACACCCATAGTACAAGCTTTGCTTAGTTTGGGGCTAGGTTGATCTGTGTAAGATGTGCCCTAATATTTATTTATAAAAAAAAAAGTATATCAAATTATTATATTTGATCCCTAATTAAAATCTTTTCTTCCCCTCTGTCGTATCGCTCTTGACAGAGCGGTCGTGGTCACGTTGAGGCTTCCGCTTCGGTAGTAGAGGCGGACACAGCTCTACGCACGATCTCCCTGTTGGCAGACTGTCTGGTACAGTCAGATAAGACGTATCCAGACTAGTCAGTTTTTCGCCAATCTGATTAAATTAACCGATCGAATCAGGACGTGCGGACGCAAACGCCAATTTGGCTCGCCGAATTCAACCGCCGATAATGAGCGATATTAGATACCGATAAAATGAGGTGCGAACGCAAGAATACCAATTTGTGATGCCAGTATTTTCGTTCTGGGGCATTTTTTTAATTTAGAGGGCTCTAATATGACCATAAATCTAAAGTTGGTGATTAAATTGGAGATTGACGCCAATTTCATCTCTGATCAAATCGGTCGATTTGATCATCCCGTCTGGATACCGCTATACGCTTCCCACTGCGGATTTTATTTACCTAGTTTCTATAGTAGAATAGAATAGAAATAATTTTATTCGTGAGCACAAACACAAAATAAAAACTTATACTGAACAGAAAAACATAAAAAAACATAAAATAGGTTGGGGTTATATCTCAACTTACCGTCAACGCTTATGACACTCCTTTGGCTAGCTTCTTCTTTTCGGCTAGCACTGGCTTGTTCCTGCTCTTGTTGGCTTCGCTCCTTCTCTATGATGGTCTTGCCACCAGCTTCCTTGATGATAGTGGTGGAGGAACTCTCATCTGACTTGCTGGATGCGCTGGAAGCTGCCGACTTCTTGGAGGAGCTGGAGTACTCTTCGATTTCTTCGAAATCGGGCCTGGGTTCTGCATATAAAGTATAGTATTTGTTTCCGCTACCGAGAAAAAAGTGTCCCAAAATTTCCAAACATTTTTCGTTCCTACCATTCCGTTACCGTCATACAAAGTCTATGATGATGGCAATGGAATGGAAATAAAAATCTTGGGGCACTCTTACTTCTATTAGGATCGGAAAGCTCGCGATTCTGTGTAGAAATAACATGAAAATTAAATTACCAATTCTAAACAGAAAGTGTAATTTCCAACTTTTAATAATTTTAAATTTTAATAACATTCAATCATTCAATCCACCAAAGCTTTTTTGTAATATTTATTGAAGGGTCAAACAGAAAACTGTGTGACGTCTTTCCTGTAGACATATACAAGAGTTAAGGGCTATAAAGGTTAATTTTCTTATTTAACCCTTATCCACTTGGAAAGGTCCTCGTTTTATTTAGAGAACTATGATAAAATCATTACTTACATGCCCACAAGCTGTTAACTATTGCCCACAGGAGAGAAAAATGTACAGTTCGCGCGAACACACTAGTTTTCTCTCCTATGGCAATAGTTAACAGCTTGCGGGCATGTAAGTAATGATTTTATCGTAGTTCTCTAAATAAAAGGAGGACCTTTTCTCGTGGATAAGGTTTAAATAAGAAAATTAACCTTTATAGCCCTTAACTCTTGTGTATGTCTACAGGAAAGACGTAACACAGTTTTCTGTTTGCCCCTGAAACGGTTAAGCTCTATGTATTAAAAATATTAAAATTATAAATAGAAAATACTTACGTGGCAGGCCGCTGACGGCCACGAGAGCCTGAGAAAACAAAAGAAAACGTCAAGAACTATGGTGAATGGTGCTCTTTATATTATAAATACCTATCTATAGATAGATATAGGCGTGGTAGGTCACCAATGCGTTGGTCAGACCTATAGTCAAAACAAAAGTGCATTCAATGAACCACTCCATGAATGTACAAGAATGGCTACAGTACGGGAGGAATGGCGACGGATTGTGAAGTTTGGCCGGCCCTGATGTGACGACCACGAATACTTTGACAAGAGTGTGACGACAAAGAAGAAGATCTATAGACACTTATAGGTATACTATTTAATTTCTTTATTAATTTCTATTGTTATCGAATGCTACCTACTTATTTGTATTAATATATTACTAATAATTCGTCATGATTATTACAATTAGGTACCTATACTTATACTTACATCTCTAGTGGAAACATATAGCCCAAACTTGTAAAATGAGAGAGACATGTGCCCAGTAGTGGGACATTATGTAATGGTGGATCATTGGAAGACCGCAAATAAATTTCAAAAAAAAAATCCTGCTAATCATAATTTGACTTACTTAATCTTAATATAAGTACCCACAGTTAGGAAAACATTTAATAATTTTGAATAGAACTTTTTTTTTAGTGTAAAGCACTAGGAGAGGAAACCCGGTTCTAATTCTAATAAAGTAACATTATAATCTATAACGCAGTGGTGGACTATATTTTTTTAAAGTTTTTTTAATGCTCATTGACATACATACATCACTGGCTCAGTGACCCAAAGAGGATCTTGGCCTCTGACACAAGAGAGCGCCATTCTGCCCTATTCTGCGCCACTTCACGCCAGTTGGGTATTTCGAGGGCGGACAGGTCTTTTTGGGCTTCGTCACTCCAGCGGTATCTGGGACGCCCAGACGCAGATGCACAGATGCACATTGAATACGCTTTAATAAATATTTTTAATATTTCTTCTGATTCTAAATTTTTGGTTTTCAATTCAGATAAATTCGAAGTAGCACATTAACTACCAACGCCTTAATTATAAAATAATTTACAGCGCTCGGCCCTTGCTATCCGGCTGGGCAAAAGAAAACATTGAAAACTCAGCAAAAGACAAATAAAAATTATAAAAATGCATCTACACTAAATATGCATACAACTTACTTCGGAGCGTCATACGAGAAAATATACTTACGCTAGAATTTATTAACGAAAAAGTAACTGCATGATGTGTATTCAACTCTACTTTTTCATGGTAGATGTTAAGAAGCTTTTGAACAACAAAAGTTAAAGGCATCAAAGAAAATGTGAGTTATCAATGTTTAATAGCTAAGTTATGCCTTGTGATTGAAAACCTCGCAACGCTCTGGAATCCATCGCTTGCTCGGCTTCCAACAGTGCAAAACGTTGCTGTGTTCGAAATTTGAAAAGACTAGGTAGTAGCTACAAATTCGCGGCGTTTGGCGTGGAAGCCTTGGGGCCGTGGGGACCTAGCGAGCGTCACCTCTATGAGGAGCTGTCAAAGCGCCTCATAGAGGCTTCTGGTGACCAGTGGGCTAATATTTTGCCCAACGGAGCATTGTCATCCAGCGGGGCAATATGACAGCCTTCTGGGCACCCTACCGAGCGACTTCGTTATTTTGACGTGATAACGTCTTATAAATCGATGAACACCGGTAGCATGCACGAAAAAGCGTCACGTTGTGGACAGATCTCCGTGGTAACGTTGTGGACGGATCTCCATGGTAACGTTACGGTTCTTATGACTTTATCACGCAAAATTATCGTCCGTAAACCGACTTTACAGACAAGAGGATCTTTTTAGTGTTTCATTATTTTATAAAGACAAGATAAATAAATAAATATAAGACAAATTATACTCACCACCACGCTCAAAAGAGCTATAGACAGCTTCATGGTGTGGCTTTGGCATATCTCGGCTCACCACAGCCTTATATACCCCACAGTGCAAGCTGAACAAATATTGGAACGGCTGAAACATGACGTATTTTAATTAACAATTAAATTAATTTATTGGCTGAGCGTTTCATAATTTTTTTGCCATTTTTAAATAATGTGCATTTTTTGCCACTTTTGTGTTATTTCTACACAGAATCACGTGCTCTTTCGATCCTAATGGGATAAAATAATGTCCGAGACTTTTTTTCTATTGTGTTACCATTTCCCCATATACTTTGTATGGCGGTAACAACAAGGAAGCTATGAAAGTTGTATGGAAATTTTAGGACACTTTTTTCTCCTAGGATGAATAGGGCTCGCGATCCTGACTAGGAATAACACAAAAGTGGCAAAAAAGGTCACAATATATAAAATGGCAAAAAATAAAAGAAACGCTCGGCTGTACAGTCAACAACAGAGCTATGAATACAGGCAAAGTGTCAAAAATATGTATACAGTACTTTATTGCCTGTACATTAAGGTCGTGTATACATATTTTGGCACTTTGCCTGTATTCATAGCTCTGTTGTTGACTGTACATTACAATGTGCGTCATTTTAGGGACAAAAGAGCTGGTTGGGCCATGAAAACCGCGTTTAATCCTTTTCCAGGCATAGTACGATTTATCGACCACAACACGCGCCAATAGAATTTCTACTTTATTAGCATTCTAGTTTAAGGTTCAAATTACATTGAAATTTTGAGAAATGTGACTTAAAATGAATCATCAAAGCTGTACGGATAATGATGGTCGGTTTATCGGTATCCGTCACTTTCTATCCCACGGTGTTAAAAAGTGACAGTTATTTTATCACGTGGTAAAAGCCATCCATAATACGCCGGCTGGATTGATTGGAATATATTTGGATTTTTTGGGAAAACCTTGTAGATTGGTGCGGCCTGGAAAAGGGTTAATAGGAACAGGGCTATAACCGCAAAAATCGAAGTTCGCAAATTGCGGGGATTTTTCTCTGTCACCCTAATTACGCTTTCGTTGGAGTAAAAGAGAAAGATCCCCGCAATTTGCGAATTTCGATTTTCGCGGCAGCCGCTCAGGAGTATCTCCCCCGCGAGATAGTCTTAGAACGGCAACCATAGGTTAGCGAGACACAGCGATCGGACCTTATGTTCCCACCAATGGTTGCCGCCGCCGCCGTCGCAAGTCGCGCAATGTCGTGGCCGAGCCGTTACAGATGCTGCGTCCCTGTGCCAAACCTTCAGAAATCAATGCAGCGGTCGTATCTCTGGCCAATGATATGTACATTTAGCAATGCACGCACGAGAACTTTCCAAAGTTGTGAAACTTTCCACATGAGAATTTCTAGGTAACTTCTGAGAATGTTTCTCGAGAACGAGAATTTATTTATTTATCGTAGTTTATACCATGAATATTCACGATGGTTTAGGTGTAGTATCCTTACCCCCAGAAAATTCCGACATTTGGTCTATCGCTTCCGGTCAGAAAAATGTATGACGGCCCGGCCAAACGGTCAGACCTAGGTGGGGGGTGCTCGACTAAATGTCATAGAGGGACCCTGGCAGTTTTTGACAAGGCCATGTTTTTTTCAATATGGCCGACTTTTTTTTTTCAAGTTTGTCCTAGCGCGCTGAAATTTTGGTCACGGAATCTCGTTTACTTTTAAACGGTGCGTGATAGGTGGGGGGTGCTCGACCAAATGTCATAGAGGGCCTCGAGACAAAACATACTGCATTAAAAAAAATCAAAAAGGCCGACTTTTTTTTTATTTTTTCAAGTTGGTCCGAGCGCGCTGACATGTGGCATGGCGGGAGATAGAGGCCTCTAGATTCCTAAGACAAAAATTTTTTTTTTTAAATCCAAGATGGTGGAACAATAAATTTCCATATTGCAGAATGTTCTGAGAACATTCTCGAGAACGTTTCCGCCTTTTGGGAATGTTCTGCAATTTGTACATTGCTATGTACAGTCAACGGTAAAAATATGGGTGTAGACAACTTACTCAAAAATATGTCCCATAGTTCTTAATTCACTGACATAAGAGTTATGGGACATATTTTTGAAATGATTTGTACACCCATATTTTTACCGTTGACTGTACATTTGAGTTTAAATAAAAAACCTCAAAATTGCTCGTTTAAAGGTACCAAGATAAGGTCCAGGCAGAAGAAAATAATCATAATCATTTATTCGATGCAATCCATGGTGTTTATACAGGAGTAAATTTATACGAAAATAAACGATTGCACGTTGACTGATGTGTATAGAAAGCCACTATATTTCATCAGAATCGCTGTTTTAGGGGCCCACCTATCCTTGTATTCAATGAAATGAAAAAGTACATACTGAGTTAATAAAATATAGGTACTTACTTAATCTGTTCAAATATTACGAAGAAATGTTGCTGACAGCCTGCAATTTATAATATATACTGAATTTCATGCACGCGGACTTTTAAACCAAATTTTAGGCAGTATCGTTTTTTTAGCATTAGAAAAAACTCCACAGAAAGCAAGCGTGCAGTTTATTCAGGCTCTTTAATTGATAATAATTATTGAATTATCTAATGTAGCATGGTCAATATATATAATTTACTTGAAATTATTACTGCTAAAAGTGCCGGATTTGGAACCACAAGCTTACTTCTGCGAAGTTCTTTCTAATGCTAAAAAAACGGAATATACATTAGAGCGTAGTGGAGGAACTGGGTTATAGACAGCTTTTTCAACACGCGTTAAAAAAAGCGCTTGAATCTGCCCGCACGGTAAATTCGATTTAAAGACCAAGGCTTAAAGTCGAAAATCCAACAACGCTTGATAAAAAACGCCACCGCTGTCGTGTGAATAGATACATGGTTATCCATTTGTGTCATTCAAACGCTTTTTAATTTTAACGCGCGTTGAAAAAGCTGCCGTGCGAATGGGGCCTAAAGGGAGAACGGAGCTATAGGCGGAACTGGCCTATAGGCGCGTCAAAAGCGAATGCGGGCATCTTTCTCTGTCACTCTAATTATTACGCCTTCATTGGAGTAAAAAAGAAAGATCCCCGAAAGTTGGGAATTGCGGTATTCGCGGTAGGCCACCTGATAAGCCCACAAGCCCACATTCGCACGTTAGCTTTCTTAACGCGCGTTAAAAAAGCGCTTGAATCTGTCCGCATTCTAAATTCGATTTAACGACCAAGGCTCAAAGTCGAAAATCCAACAACGCTTGATAAAAAGCGCCACCGCTGTCGTGTGAATAAATACACATGTTTCCATTTGTGTCATTCAAACGCTTTTAACTCGCGTTGAAAAAACGCTCGTGAGAAATTTGCCCTAGGCGTGTAGACGGATTCCAGCGCTTTTTAGGGTTCCGTACCGAAAGGGTAAAACGGGACCCTATTACTAAGACTTCGCTGTCCGTCCGTCCGTCCGTCCGTCTGTCACCAGGCTGTATCTCACGAACCGTGATAGTTGAAATTTTCACAGATGATGTATTTCTATTGCCGCTATAACAACAAATACTAAAAACAGAATAAAATAAAGATTTAAATGGGGCTCCCATACAACAAACGTGATTTTTGACCAAAGTTAAGCAACGTCGGGAGGGGTCAGTACTTGGATGGGTGACCGTTTTTTTTTTGCTTTTTTTTGTTTTTTTTTTGCATTATGGTACGGAACCCTTCGTGCGCGAGTCCGACTCGCACTTGCCCGGTTTTTTTTAACGTGCGTTGAAAAAGCGCTCGTTACTCTCGTTAGTATGAGGCCTGATAAGGGTGCTATTCCATCTGTCCAATATCTTGGTCCAATGTCATTGCGTATCACTCTCTCATTAAGCAAAATGTGAGACAAATGAAATTCCATGAAATTGTCTACCATTTGTCCCGTACAAACGCGAATTTTCTGAAAATTTGCAGGTATAGGAGTTTCCTTTTCTATGAAAAATGTCCAAAAATATGCACAGAAAAAATATTCGCCTGCTTTAAATGCCGAAAAAAGTCGCAACACAGGAAATAAAAAGCGTTTGTACGGGACAGCCCGTGGAATGCTCCAATTACACATTGGACAAAGAAATTGAACAGGTGGAATACCATCCTTACAGGGGCACCAGAATAAAGTTGTATATATATACCAGACAATTTTTCGCCAATCTGATGAAATTCACCGATCGAACAGGGCCGTGCGGACGCAAATACCAATTTGATTCCCCGATCACATCAGCAGGTGCGGACACAAAAATGCCAATTTTCATAGTAGAATGCAAATTGGTGACTTAATTTAAGTACGTGTGGACGCTAGATGAGATTGACCGATTATTTTCCTGAACAAATCGACTGATTTCGTTAGTCCCGTCTGGATACCCCTTATGTAATTAATAGTACGCTCGTGTTACAAACAGCAACACTCCTAACTGTATCGGTGGACCTTATTACAAAAGGCATAAGGTCGGTGTGTACAGTTAACAGAGTAGGATGGTACGGCGGTTGTAGCTGGGCCAATTTTTTTAGGGTTCCGTGCCCAAAGGGTAAAAACGAGACCCTATTACTAAGACTCCGCTGAAGTCTATGCTAAGTAGACACAACGTAAAATTACATATATAGGTACATTTTAATCGGGACAAGTTTTCGTTAGCATTTTATATTTTGTACTACTTTTATATTATATAGTATTACACCAAACTTAAGAACGTAATGGCTTAATAAAACAATATGGCTAATACAGTGTACCAACATAAGATTGTAATTGTATTGTAATAGTTCTAATGACAGTTATTGAAAGCCCGCCAAAAGGTGACCAAAAGTATACTTTTTTAGCTCGAAGGGCTGGTATATGTTATCTGTGACTTTTAACTTTGCCTGTCAACTGGTTAAGGATTGCCGCTAAATGAGAAACCACTCTAATTTTGCCTTCATTGGAGTAAAAGAGAAAGATCCCCGCAATTTGTGAAAATCGGTTTTCCCGGTAGCCCCTCAGCTTTATAAAACTAATATTAATTATAAACCTGTCAAGAAGAACATCGTCTTTATATTTGAAAGCAGCATAAGAATCCCCAGAACGAGGCCCACGGGATGGGCTATCATTATGATTTTGTATTTATTTAAATAAATACTAAATTAAACGTATTTATTTAAATACATAGCAACGAATATTCTTAAGCCATTTTAAATTCAATTCAGCCAATCAAGTAATGCACACGTAATTTTAACTATAAATATGTATTTCAAATCGTTGTAGCAGCGTTTTTAAAAACACCATAACTAAATCCGATACAAACAAATATATACTTAATAAGCTATTATATTGAGTTGATAATTCCTTAATTTTTTTTAGCTTTTAGCGTCTTTTGATAATATTCCGGCTTATTTACTGTCTACCATATACTTGCGCGTTTGAACAAGTGCGCGCAATTGCGTACTTTGCAAGAAAATTACCTATAATATGTTGATTAATTGTTTTTTTCTTCTTTGTCATAACCAGGTTGACGTGGGTTTAAAGCGGTACTGATCAAATCGGTCGATTTGATCAGAAATGAAATTGGAGTCAATCACCAATTTTAGATTAAAAGTTGTATCCAGACGAGACAATTTTTCGCCAATCTGATGAAATTTTCCGATCGAACAGGCCGTGCGGACGCAAATACCAATTTGATTCCCCGATCACATCACCTGCTGATGCTGCGGACACAAAAATGCCAATTTTCATAGTAGAATGCAAATTGGTGATTTAATTTGTGTACGCGTGGACGCTAGATGAGATTGACCAATTATTTTCCTGAACAAATCGACTGATTTCGTCAGTCCCGTCTGGATACCCCTTATGGTTATATTAGAGCCCTCTAAATTGAAAAAATGCCCCAGATTGAAAATACTGGCGTCACAAATTGGTATTCTTGCGTCCGCACCTCATCTTATCGGTAATATCGGTCATTATTTGCGGTTGAATTCGGGAAGCCAAATTGGCCTTTGCGTCCGTACGTCCTGACATGATCGGGCAATTTAATCAGATTGGCGAAAAATTGACAAGTCTGGATACGCCTTAAGTTGACTAAATGATATCTCGTACAAACTATTTTGAAACACACAATCAAACTGTTCTAGAGGTAGACCAAGATAAGTCTGCAACTGGTCTGCAAGTTATTGATAGCACACGCAGTGCGCGCGACTATGCTCGAGTGGAGACCACGGACTAGCAAGCGCAGCGTAGGACGTCCACCCACAAGATGGACAGACGACCTTGTTAAGGGCGCCGGAAGACGCTGGATGCGGGTCGCTTCCAACCGGCACGTATGGAGTGGAGGGGGAGGCCTTTGTTCAGCAGTGGACGTTTTATGGCTGAGATGATGATGATGATATAGTTGACTACGGAACCCTAAAAAGCGTTTTGAGGAATTAATTCCCAGCAAGCTAGTTATCGTTCCTAAGTATCTAAATGCGATTTATCCAAGTTTGTGAAAACCCAGGAAGTGTGCATGCATTTCGGGATCCTTAAAATAAACATCGTTTTCTATGGAAAGCACCACCTGATCACCGATCAGTCGCCATAGAAAATGACATGTCGGACGCCTCGGCCCGGGCCCGGCCCGGTCAAGCGTGAGTCATCCTTAACACATGAATCATTTATACTAAAGACTCTTCTATTTATACTAAAATGACTAATATAATATGATAATGATATACCTAGTTGTATTATAATTATATAACAATAGTGGAACCTACTGGAATAATACAAGTTCTTCGAATACAATGCTAAATCAGTGTGATTGCAATTGCTTCCCAAACAACAGCAAGATAATCTATGGTAATAAGTTAAGCTGTATCCAGACGAGACAATTTTTCGCCAGTCGGGCCGTGCGGACGCAAACATCAATTTGATTCCCCGACCACATCAGCAGGTGCGGACACAAAAATGCCAATTTTCATAGTAGAATGCAAATTGGTGATTTAGTTTGTGTACGTGTGGACGCTAGATGAGATTGACCAATTGTTTTCCTGAACAAATCGACTGATTTGATCAGTCCCGTTTGGATACCCTTATGTATAGAGAGCATGAATCTAGTATTAAACTGGATTGGCCATGAGTGGTGGGGATAACTAACAGAACGGGATAGTCTTACGTATCTTTCAGTAGGAGTAGCAGAGAAAGCGCTATTATTGTTTGTCCTTATCACAGTCTCACATATTTTTTGTTCCCCACCATTTTTTTAGTATGGATAATGGTGGGCAACAAATAAATTCGACCAATCACAGTGTCGCATTTGCGTATGTTTTGTCCCTCACGGAGGCACGCGTATACCACTTCTATACGATCCTACCTTCTAAGAAAGAGAGACACTTTTAAGCGTTTCGTTGAATGCTATAGCGATTGTCACCTTTCGCTAATGCTCGCGTACCGATGAGAACATACAGCCAGATGCCACATAACCCGATGAGAACATAGAGCCTTGTTATTTATTAACATTGCCCTATTTGACCTTTGTTTACAAACATTTTTTTATTTACAAATAAAATAGTTAAACCATGAGACACTATTTTTGGGGGGAAGGGGGCTCGGGGGCTCCACAAGGCGCGTCGCAAACGCCTAAGGGAGGCCACAGGTGACCCTCGCGCAGACAGCTTTCTCGCGCAAAGATTGGCCATAGCAATCCAACGCGGGGACGCTGCTTGCGTGATGGGCACCCTACCGAGGGCGCAAAATTTGATGTTAGACCAAGAAAAGTCTGCAGCGATTTTGATAGCCCACGCAGTGGAAGTGTTATTTACACGTCCTATAATTTAATTTCATAGAAGTTTGACGATTAAAATGACACTTGCACTGCGTACGTACTGTGTGTGTGTGTGTGTGTGTGTGTGTGTGTGTGTGTGTGTGTGTGTGTGTGTGTGTGTGTGTGTTGTTGCGTGCGTGCGTACTGTGTGTGTTGTTATTCATACGTCATAATTTCATAGATGTTAGATGTTTAACACTTGCTAACTCTAGATATTTTTATTTTTTTAGCTTTTATACAGTACGTAAATTAACGAAAAACATTTACTCAAGCCCGGTAATGAATGGGTCACACTGAGAAACTTTTACTATGACACCAACCCCGAAATCGCGAAAAAAAATTGAATCTCCCATAGAAAATTACAATGTTAGACCAGCAAAATGTATGAAAGAACCAAAGCTTTTTTCACGATTTCGAGGTCGGTGCCATAGTAAAAGTTATTCAGTGTGACCTACACATTAACGGGTTTGATAAAATGTTTTTCGTTAGTTTACATACTGTATAGTTATTTTATTTGTGTTAATTTTAGCTTTATATTAATTTTATAACACGTATGAAAATGTTTCCACACTCGAGTCCAAGCTAACTCTGCGCATACTTTGAACTAATGTGGTAAATAGTACAGTCAGCAGTAACTTGCTAAGCGGGCGAGGTGTTCAAAATTACCTTGACACGCTCTTATTCTCTTGACAAAAAAGCGCGTCTAGAGCATTTTGAACACTTCGCCCGCTTAGCACCTTCTGCTGCTGACTGTAGATTATGATACAAGTGCGAAAAGTAGGAATTTCGCAACGAGTGGCGATAAATTAAAACACGACCGAAGGGAGTATTATAAATCGCCGCTCATTGCGAATTACCTTTTCGCATGTGTATTGTGCAACGTTTAACAGTACATATATCCTTTAAAATCTTTAAATTTTCGACATACGCACGTAATATTACAACACGTTGTGTAATATCACAACATATTGGTGATGAGCTGATGAATCTAGCTCGATAAAATTTTTCTTGCAGAGTTAATGGCTCCTCTACACGATGGGCCAACGCCGGCCACTCCAAGGGACGCAGCCATACGGTAGAATGAGATAGCAATATCACTTGCTCCCTCTAACGCATAAATGCGTCCCTTGGAGTGGCCGGCGTTGGCCCATCGTGTAGAGGAGCCATAAAAATCTTAACTGTACGACAGATTCTTTGTTCTCATTTCATGTAAACTAAGGTCGCCTCCATAAACTCGCGAACTAAATTGACATGAGTTTGACAAATAAAATGATACCAGGAATAGCAAAGAAAAAATAGTCACGGGTATATGTCGATAAAATGATATCGATAAGTAAAATATTGCACTTACTACCCATGTCATAAACGGGTCACAAACGATTTCGATTAATATGAATGTGACGAGAAAAGTGGTTAATTCGATTGTAAGATTGTGTCGTTACCAATCAAATCAGGAGGTGCGAATGAGAAACTGACAAATTTCAGTGTCATGTTAGTGTGCAACAACTTGCCGTTCTTTATTTCAAGAGCTCGGTTGTCGCCATAAATCTAAAATTGGTGATTTAATTTTATACATGTGGCCGGTAGATGAGATTGATCCATAATTATTTATACTTGGTCAAGCAGATCTTGTCAGTAAAAAAGGCGGCAAATTTGAAAAATGAACGCGCGATGGGATATCGTCTCAAAGTAAATTTAAATTTCGCGCCTTTGTCTACTGACAAGATTTGCTTGATATTGACCTAATTGTCAACTTAAACGTCCAGTTTAGGGACTGGTCTTCACAATCGAAGCCATAGGGATACCGAGGCGATTTAATTTTTGCGTCCACACCACTCGAATTAAATGAGAAATTAATCACATTATACGAAATATTTCCCCGTCTGGGCCGGCCTTTTTTGTATTTTGAGCCAAAATCACTTTTTCTATGTTATCACCTACAACTTACCTAATTGTTACTCTAGCTGTAAGTTTTCCTAACAAATAAAACAAAATAAATATAATAAAATATTTATTTAATTACAATATGTTTATTAAATATCCTTGTCTCTATTAGGTACTATAAAATTGCACAATTTTGGAAATACCGACATTCTCTAATTCAAACTTTTTTGAAAATATCGATATGAACAACACTGGCCAAACTGTGGTATCATTTGTGCACATTGACCTGTCAATTTAGTTCGCGAGTTTCTGGAGGCAACTGTACGTAGTAGTACGTACGTAGCCAACTGGCTACTGCGGCGTAGCGCTACGGCTTATTGCTACGCTATAATATTAGTAGTGTCACAGAATAAATAATTGTACTAAGTACAGAAGACTCACTCTCTAACAAAACGCGTCTGTCACGATCAGCACAGATATGGCCGCTAGGTGGCGACAGCGCCACGCGCGGCTTATGGCAAACCCCAAAATTGGGGCCGAACGGATGTACTTATAGCGACGAAATCGCGGAGTGAGTCACGCGTGGTAGTGCCCTCAAATAAGTCTTGAGAGCAAGCATGAAGTAGGTAATTAATTACCCTGACTGGCATGATTTGACAGTGGTAAGTACCGGCTAGAGGTCATCTTTCCTGGAAAAATCTTAACACCGCGAACTAGGATTTTTCGCGTACGGTACAGCGACGTCTGAAATTAACTGAAATTAACTCCTTGCAAATAAAACTTGGCAATAAAATTAAGTAGAGTCCAGACACGATGATCTGATTTGATCAGAAATGAAATTCTTGAAATCACAAATTTTAGATTTATGGTGATATTTGCGCCCTCAAAGTTTAAAAATAAATGCATCCAAACCAAAATACACACACAAATCACAAATCTATTCTTGCGTCCGCGTTCCATTTTATCGGTCATCATTCATTCAGGCCTTTAACATCTTGACAGAATATTTTATCGGTAATATCGGTCAAAATCGGCAAGCCAAAAAAAGCAAATTTGATCGGTAGGTACATATTTGAATATCGTAGTTCATGGATCGGGAACTGCAAGAAGCTATAGATGGTCAAGCAAATCTTGTCAGTAGAAACGGGCGCGAAATTAAAAAAAAATGTGACGATATCCCTTCGAGACTACATTTTTAAAATTTGCCGCCTTTTTCTACTGACAAGATCTACTTGACCAACTATATAAGGTGCTGCCATCTAGAGACCAGACGCCGAACTAATACATCATGAAGCGTTTTAAACAATTACTTAAATAGTTTTACTACACGTCACTGTCAATTTTCAGCTGTCACTGTCACTACTGTCAAATCAAAATTGAGGACAGACTGGACAGAGCATATTTCCGAAGTCAGCGGTTTTTGCTAACGCACGTGCCGCGATTACAATTTCGAGTTTTAGTGGTTTTTCTTGTTAATAGTCACTGAGGATTGAATATTTGTGTTGGTGGTGGGTTAATAAACACTTGAGGTGAGTTTTTGTGGTGTATGGTAGTAGTTAACATGGAGACGGGAGGTACGGGAGATGATACCGAGCCACCGGATAAAAACGGTGGCAATATAGGGAGTCAAAAGCGTCCTATTCCTGAGGATAACAGTGTAGTAGACCTTCATGGGAAAAAATCTAGCCCTCCAAGCGCGTCAATTCAGCACACATACGTTCGTCCGGGATACGAAACCGCAAATGATTTTAAGTATGCGTCTACTGATTTAGGTCCATTCGTAGTCCATGTGTCTCGTGAAGACATTGACCAATCTAACACCCCGAGCAGGATGAAAGCTTTAAAAATGGCCCAAATAATATATAATAGCAAGATTTCGGGCATTAAGGAAATTAAAGCTTTAGGGAAAACTAAAATGGAGATTCACTTCGCGACGGCGTCAGAGGCAAATGCATTTTTGTCTCACAGCATTTTGGCGACGCATAAGTTTTCTGCAGCAATCCCGCGGTTCCAGGTATCTCGGATGGGGGTAGTAAGGCAGATCCCCTTGGACTGGACTCTAGAAGAGTTCATAAATAGCATTGATTGCCCTTCAGGGGCCGGCCCGGTGGTCAAGGCTCGTAGGCTTAATAAAAAAAAAGAAGTGGAAGGACGACGCGTCTGGGAACCCACGGGAACAGTTGTGTTAACATTCCTAGGTCAGATTTTACCTGAAAAAATCTATAGCTTCAGTATGTCTATACCAGTCGACACTTATAAACTACCTATAATCCAATGCAGGAAATGTGTCCGATTTGGCCATATAAAAGACCAATGCCGTTCAAATCCCAGGTGCTCACGTTGTGCACAAAATCATGACACAACTGAATGTTCTGTACCGGATGCTGAGGTATCCTGCCTTTTCTGTTCTGGCCCCCATGCAGCAACCGATCAAAGTTGTCCAGAGTTCTCTCGGCAAAAATCAATAAAGTTAGTAATGGTAGAAGAAAACATAGGATACATCGAAGCTGCGAGACGATTCAGGCCAGTCAGAACATCATTTGCTGATATTTCTAAAATGAATCAGGCAAGCCAATCAAGCCCAAGGATTCCCTCCTCCCCTTCTCAAACTCCAGTCCAACAGTCTCAGAACGATAACACCAACGCCAACCAACAAAAGTCATACAGAAAAACTGTCCTCGTTCAAAGACGAGCCAAGCCTATGCTAGGTAAGTCATATGATGTAGCGGCGCACAGGAATATCACTTTCACCCCTCGATCTTCTCAATCCAATGGATGTGCACTAGGACAACAGTCCTCAGAGACACCAAATGACAACCTAGGCTATGGAATTTCAATGATTATTGATGACCTCCTAAGCAGATTTGCAGATATATTACCGTACAATGCTCTAGAAGCCTTCCAGGCTCAAATTTGTGCTACAATAAATAAAGCTATCCAAAACGGCCTCACAGAGCCTGATTCAATGGAATGCTAGAAGTATTAAAAATAAAAAGCATGAAATCATTAATTTAATTAATTTATATAGCCCAGTTATTCTTGCCATCTCGGAGACATGGTTAGAGCCTCAATCCCGCTTTAGGGTAACAGGCTACTCCTGCCTCAGGGATGACCGGGACGACGGGCGTGCTGGCTGTGCTATTTTTGTTAAAAGAAATGTAACCTTTTCTCAACTTCCCCTCCCTCCCCATTCACCTGATTTTAATATTGTGGCAGTTCGCTGCCTTAACATATCTTTTACTTCTGTGTATATTCCTCACCCCAATCGTGAAATAATTAAAGAGCTTGATTCCATTCTGCTATCATTGCCAGCTCCTATTATCGTACAAGGAGACTTTAATTGCCGCCACCCCTTGTGGGGTTCAAGAGATTACGACGCGAATTCCCGGTACATTTTGGATCTTATGGACAATGTTAACTTATGCATTCTAAATGACGGAACTCCAACGCGTAGAGTCTCGCCCATTCAAAATGCAAGTGTCCCTGACCTAACGATGGCATCACCGAGCTTAGTACAATCATTAGTGTGGTCAGTTTGTTCAAATTCTTTTGGGAGCGATCACCTTCCTATCTTAACAATCCTACAAGATTCCTTGGTGGCTCCAACGCCCCCTCAGACACCACTTCTTAAATATAGCACATGTCGAGCAGATTGGCCTAAGTTTAGATCTGAGTTAGATAACTCCTTAACAAATACTCTCAGTGCAAGTGATACAGGTATTCTGGAAATGTATAACTCGTTTATTGAGGCAATTCTTTTAGCGGCTGATAACTCTATCCCTTTGAAAAATTCAGCTCGCAACAAAATACCTTCTCCAGCATGGTGGGATGCCGAATGCTCTGCTTCGGTAAAGGAGCGTAAACAGGCAGAGTCTCTTTTTGCTCAAGATCTTTCCCTAGATAATTACCTTAATTTCAAGCGCATTTCTGCCAAAACTAGGAGATTCCTTAGCAAAAAGAAATTTCAAGGCTGGCGTACTTTTTGTGAGTCCCTGTCCCCAAGAACTCCTTCCACGTTGATATGGAAAAAGATTAAAGCTTTTCGACACTCTCAAACCAACAATAATGTCAGTACTAATGAATGTATGTGGCTTGAAGGTTTTATATCTAGGATGGCTCCACCGTATGTACCAAGTCGTGAAGGCATTGGTGGGTACTGCTCAGTTTCAGCTCCATCTGAGAGAATGAATGAGGCTTTTTCTTTTGATGAGCTTTGCTGCGCGATTGATCACCTCAGGGACTCCGCTCCGGGTTGTGACGGTATCCCATACTCCTTTTTAGTACAAAGCTCGCAATCCATAAAAAGAAAATTCTTAGAAATTCTTAATAATATTTTTTTAACGGGAAATATTCCAGATAGCTGGAAAACCCAGATTGTAATACCAATTCTAAAACCCGGAAAAGATCCAGCTAATCCAAATTCATATAGACCCATCGCCTTATCATCAGTGATAGCAAAAATAATGGAACATCTTATTAAAAATAGACTGGAGTGGATTGCAGAAAATAAAAATATGATATCGAAAACCCAGTTTGGAATCAGAAAGGGTATGGGTACTACGGACAGCCTCAGCGTTCTCACCTCAGACATTCGTCTGTCGCTGACTCAGGGCAAGCATGTTATCGGCGTGTTTTTGGATATCACGGCTGCATACGATAATGTAGATCTTCCTATACTCAGGCAGAAACTGCTTAATCTGAGTATCCCTGTGAGGATCGTCAACATCATATGTAATATGTAATATGTATATGGGCCGGTCTATTCTTGTGCGAGCAAATGGGAAGGTGTCAGCGGCAAATCTTGTGTGGAAGGGTCTCCCCCAGGGCTCAGTACTGAGCCCTCTTCTCTATAGTCTTTACACTTCAGATCTAGATACCTCCGTTAACTGTTTTTGCAAAATTTTACAGTATGCGGATGACATTGTCCTCTATGCTTCTTCTAAAGTATTTTCAGACACTGAGCAATCCATAAATTCTGCTCTTTTCTACCTAAGCACCTGGTTATCTGATCACGGCCTTTCATTGTCTGCGGAAAAAAGCAGTGCGGTTATATTTACTAGAAAACGTTATGTGCCGGAAGTGAATATTTTGATCGAGGAAGAAAATGTCAGGATAGCAGATGAGGTAAAATTTTTAGGCATTATTCTTGATACCAAGCTCCTGGGCGTAAGCCATCTTCGTTACTTGTGCCATAAAGTGGAAAAAAATATTAATATCATTCGTCGTTTGTCCGGTGTTAGGTGGGGTTCACACCCATATTGCCAAAAACTTTTATATAATGCAATTATTAGGAGTCATTTTGATTACGGCAGCATTATCCTTGAACCATGCAACAAGAAAGCATTAAGTAGATTGGACCGTATACAAGCAAGATGTCTTAGAATAATTGTGGGTGCTATGAGGTCTTCTCCGACAATTGGCCTTCAGGTCGAATGCTTGGACCCTCCTTACTCTTTACGAAGACAGTTCTTAGCGGACAGGTTTTTATTCAAGACGCTCCAAACAGCGTCCCACCCACTCCTCCCAATTTTAGAATCCTTACAACAACTTGTAGATACCTCTCGGTACTGGTCACATAAAAGTCCTCCTTTATTGGTTAACAGTTATAAAAAGTATTTAGAGTTACCGGCTCGAATTTTTCAAAATTACAAAAACCCTCTTTTCGAAACAAGTTATGATAGCCTTATATATCAGCCAAATGTCATTTTTAGTTTAGGCATATACAAGGATCAAATAGGAGCAGATAGTATCTTTAACACAGTTATGTTCAATCAATATCCAGATCATTTGGCTATTTTTACTGATGCGTCCAAATTAAATAACAACGGTCCAGTAGGGTCTGCAGTGTGGATTCCCAAATATAAAATTATTTTGAGCTTTAAACTTCCTCCTGGGTATTCGGTATTTTCCGGAGAAGCAGTCGCATTGCTGGAGGCCGTGTCTTACATTCACTCCCACCACCTTAATAAATCCATTATTTTAACTGATTCGTTGAGTTGCTTGCAAGATATAGTTAAAAAGCCTTTTCATACTAAAGAAAACTTCAGCATTACTTTAAAAATCAAAGACCTGCTTTACAAATGTCATTTGGAGAATATTCAGGTAATATTGGCGTGGATTCCAAGTCATAGCGGAATAACAGGCAATGAGATAGCCGACCAATGCGCTAAAGAAGCAATAACGATTGGCAATCACTTGTATGACCGATGCTTCCCTCGCGACATTAAGGCCCAAGCTCTGACCCACTTGCGAGATGCCTGGAACACTCGATGGCAAACCACTCAACTACAGATTGCTAAACATTTTCGCAGTATCCAACCAAATATTCTCCATAAACCGTGGTTCGCTGGTACACGTAAGTCGATGCCGAAGAACATTACATCAACGATCATTCGCCTTCGACTGGGCCACGTTTGCACCCCCGTTCGCTTAAAAAAGATGCGTGTTCGAGACCACTCTCTATGTGAATGTGGTCTGGCGGAGGGTACTCTCGAACACGTATTTTGGGATTGTAATCGTCTTGTTACCCCCTTATATGACATTCTCCCCCCTAAAATTCCCCGTCCGGTTAACATTAATTTTCTTCTTACACTAGTTACCTCTCCTTTTGTGAACGTCTTAGCTAAACACATAAAAAACAATAACTTGTATTTGTAGTAGTTAGTTTTAATAATATATGTTTGTTTTGTCCTGGTTGTAGGTGGATCTACATTCGATTCTCATCTGATTGAACTGCGTCGTGGATATTCACCGGCCAACTGTCTTCATAAAGCACGTGCCTTCCTAAACCTTGACGTTGGCGGAATCATCGACAATATCGATGGAGCCATAATACCCAAAGATTGATTGATTGATTGGACAGAGCATAGAGCGTAAACTTTACACAGATTTTACAGTTTTTCAGGAAATTTCTGTTAACCATGGCTGCAGCAGCCCCCGAAGCCCCATCTAGATCAGCCTGTATATTCTGTAACATAGTGAACAAGCTAGAAGACACAGAGATACTGTACGAAGATGAAGAAATCTGCGTGTTTCGTGACATCCGACCAGCAAGTCGGTTCCACATTTTGACTATTCCGAAAAGGCATATAGAGGACGTTAAATCGTTAACAGCCGCTGATAAAGACTTAGGTAAGGTAACAAAGAATGTGACTATTGATATTATATTTATTTATATGAGCCTAGAGTGTCCCACTGCTGGGCAAAGGCCTCCCTCCTCCCTTCCACGTATCCCGGTCTTGACCCGTCTCCCAGTTAAAGCAAAGGCGTCAAGGTCATCTCGCCAGCACCGTCGAGGTTTGCGATCCCACATCAAAGCCGGGATGAGTTTGATGTGAGTAGGGTTGCCAACCGTACTTACTATTTTATATAGTATTGTACTATATTTTGGCTCTCTGTACTATAATTATTTATTATGAGCCTGTTGTGTCCCACTGCTGGGCAAAGGCCTATACTGTATACTATATACTTTTGGAAAAATATATAGTATGCTATAATACTATATTTCCGATTAAACATATATTACACTCATGTTTAGTATTTTATCTAAAAGTACTATATTTTTGATGCCTTATTCTGAAAAATACTTTATTTCAAGAAAAGTTGGCAACCCTAGATGTGAGTGAGACCTAAGGACAGGTAAGGTAACAAAGAATTTAACCATTGATTTATGTACTTGCTTTTCTTATCAAAGATGGCTAGGATAAGTTAACAATAGCAATTGTACACCGTGTTTTTTTTTATTTCCGTTAATTTCAAGGGTGCATTCCTGAGCTTAAATAAGTAACTTTCTCAAAGACACCGATATTCTAATTAACTCCATATCGGAGATAATCAATAATTTATTTTTTTCTCTAAGGCCTCTACAAGTGTGTACACTTGCCTTAGGGCCGGTTTACATATTGATTAGTGTTTAGAATGAATTCATACATTTGCTACTAAACTTAAGTACAATCTCGGTCGATCGATGTACGAAATGACATTGATATGTCACAGATTTCAATTGTTTAGTTGAGTTAAATGTAATGCCCATGTTACAACAACGCTATATGCTACATTTAATTAGTTTTTAAACATAATTTTTTTTCTAAAAAAAGCAAAAAAAATTTTTTTTTTTGAGATATAACTACATTTAGTTCTCTTAAACGTACTTAACCATACCCCGAAGTTAACGGAATTCAATAAAAACACGGTGTATATGTTTAAAGTTGAAAATGTTGCATTATCATTATCAAAATTGTGCAAGTAGGACTTTGAATGCCAGTGGCGAGCAGTCGTGTTGGAGGCCAAGACACACTTTGGGTCCCTGCGCCAGAGGAGTAGTAGTAGTAGTAGGACTTTGAATGATTTAATTTTACATTTTCGATATCAGAGACTAAGATTCTAGAATCTTAGATTACCAGACAGACTAGTCTAGGAAGCGAAGCTTGCGAAGCTAGACATTGGAATATCTAATGTGTGTAGTGGTACCTTTTGATTTAAAACATCACATACATATTGTTAAGAAACCTTGTTAGAGGACAAAGTTGTTAGGTTGCTTTTACTTCTACTGAAGTCAAATCATCTGAATTACTGTATGTTATTGTTTGAAACATAAATAGTCCCTTCCTTCCCTCATATAATTTTTTTTAATATCTGGGAGACCGAGCAAGCTCGGATAACATATAAAAACTCAAAAATGCGCATTTTCCCAGAGATATGACCTAGCTAGATCAATTTATCGCCCCCAAAAACCTCCATATAGCAAACATCAAATTCTTTAGAGCCGTTTCAGAGATCCCCAAAATATATATATACATATAAATAAATAAACAAGAATTGCTCGTTAAAATGTATTAGATCCACGCAAAATAGGCGCATTAATATGACGTCGAGTTGCGGGAACCAAGCCCGCGAGAACCTATAACCTATAAGGTATTAGATAATTTTACAATTCCAGTTGAAAAGCTGCTAACCGTAGCCAAAGAGATGTTGACCAAGAACGGCCTGACAGAAGACGTGGCCAGGTTCGGATACCACTGGCCACCATTCCGGAGTGTGAAGCATCTTCACCTGCACACCATAGCGCCGGAGAGTGAGATGGGGTTCCTCGCCAAAATGATGTTCAGGAAGGATTCTTATTGGTTTGTTTCGGTAAGTGACCCGCAGTACTGTCTTTACCATAAGGGCACACGGGATCTGTGCCCAGGGCCGTGCTCAGGGGGTCCCGAAGGACAGACAGTAAGGCCCCCCCCACATCTGGCGTCTTTCGAGCGTCGGCGTCTACAATTCTATGGCCGACGTCGAAGCAAAGTCGACGCAGCGTCGACGCAACTGCGCAGCGACGTCATTTTCCATAGCGCTGGACCGACGCCGACAGACGCCGACGCTCGAAAGACGCCAGATGTGGGGGGGCCCTAACAGTATATTTAATTACGTATAATAAACAAAAAGATTCTCTATCTCTCTCTCTTTAGCCTTTTTCTACCCTTCGGGTGTAGGCCTCCTTCATTTTACGCCATTTGTCACGGTCTTGTGCAACCTGGAGCCACTTCTTCCCCGCAGTCCTTTTGATGTCGTCGTCCCAACGCATCTTGGGTCTACTTTGGGGACGCTCTTCCCCCCATGGTCGCCACTCGAGTAGTCGTTTACTCCACGAGTCGGTCTTTCGTGCTATATGACCAAAAGATTGATGAAACAAAAGATTATAGTAGAAAAAACCGGGCAAGTGCGAGTCGGACTCGCGCACGAAGGGTTCCGTACCATAATGCAAAAAAAAACGAAAAAAAAAGCAAAAAAAAACGGTCACCCATCCAAGTACTGACCCCGCCCGACGTTGCTTAACTTTGGTCAAAAATCACGTTTGCTGTATGGGAGCCCCATTTAAATCTTTATTTTATTCTGTTTTTAGTATTTGTTGTTATAGCGGTAACAGAAATACATCATCTGTGAAAATTTCAACTGTCTAGCTATCACGGTTCGTGAGATACAGCCTGGTGACAGACGGACGGACGGACGGACGGACAGCGAAGTCTTAGTAATAGGGTCCCGTTTTACCCTTTGGGTACGGAACCCTAAAAAACGAATTGGTACCCAAGAGGTTGCACACGGAGCCAGAGGACACACAGCGGGCCCGAACTGGAGAAGAGTGGCCCACAACAGACCTCAATGAAAAGAGCTAGATGAGGCCTTTGCCAAGCGGCACACTGAGCTTAGAGACATAGGTACTCTAACTCAGAACAAAAGGGGTTAATAGATAGAGAGATAGACAGTAGAAAAATGTTAGTTTATTTTGCTTTCTTTACTTTCCAAAAGAGCCCCAAATTCTTATGTGCCCAAGGGCTCGACCATAGTTTAAGACGGCCCTGGTTACATGTTATCATCAGTTGTGTTGTACATTTTTCAGGGTTCTATACACAAAGGGTAAAAACGGGACCCTATTACTAAGACTCCACTGTCCGTCTGTCTGTCACCAGCTGTATCTCATCAACCGTGATAGCTAGACAGTTGAAATTTTCAATGATGTATTCCTGTTGCTGCTATATATTGTTTTTATTGTTTTAGCCTGATTACGTGATCTCAAGACTATGACGGAACTGACGTAAATATTCCAAGTTTTACACATGAGCGGTGAACAAGAATATCGACCAAGTTGGAATAAGCTTGTCATTTGATTTTGAACCTAACGGGAAGGGAGTTAGGACCTATTTTGCATGTATAATTTATTTGCAATAAAAACTTGTATTATGTAGGTAATAAACGTACCTAATGGACAATGGTTGATTATTATTATTGTAGTAGAGTAATCGTATTTATTCTTATTTATTGTTGTTTTATTGGGTTAGAATATACTATTAAAGTTATATTTTCTATTATTAAAAACTGCCCTGATTTGTTTTGTATAGTGTAGACTTCGAGACGGCACATAGACTAGGAATCCTCTATTTAGACGGAGTTTACAGCAATTATTTCATGCAACCGATGCTGCCAAAAATGCAGGGGTGCGCGGGACGAGGTGAGCGAAGTCCCGTGCCGTGATTGGTCCGTTCAAACGACGAACGAGTTCACGGACGTCACACAAAGACACTTTCGACTCGAACATGGAGTAAAATTACCGTATGCGTGGCAGCGGGGGTAGCGCCACTATGCTCAGTCTGGAGGATGTTTTGTCTTCGAGACTCACTGCCGAAGCATACCTAGATACAACTATAGTAGCCGCGTTACCCGTTAAGGCTCCTCTTCACGTTGGGCCAACGCCAACGCCAACGAGGGACACAGCCATGAGGTAGAATGAGATAGCAATATCACTTGCTCCCTCTAACGCATAAATGCGTCCCTCGTTGGCGTTGGGGTTGGCCCAACGTGAAGAGGAGCCTTTACCTTCATACGCTGTAGTCGGCCGGTCAATGACACCTTCTCGAAACTCATGAGGCCCTGAGCCTGGTACTAGCTCCTTGCTAAATTCAGGTTTTTGGACAGCTTTTTCTCGATTTTGGCCACCTATGGAGACTAATAATAACGCTTAGCGGTCAGTCTTTATTCGACCATTAAAGTAAATAACCAACTAGCTCGGGAGTTATAGCAATCGATAACTCCCGCGAGAACACGCCTGCATGAAATAATGTTTTACGAGCAAGTGTGATGACAATGTAATTATTCATAGCAATAGGGGGCTATTTATAAATTACGTTATTTCAAATTAGGGGGGGGGGTCTGAACATCGGATGACGGTAGCATGAAGTAGGAGGAAATGGGGTCATTTGAAGCATGATTTTTGGATGATTATAGGGGGGGGGGGGTCAAAAATCGATGACGTAATTTATGGACAGCCCCTAGGTAGATGTACTCGTAGTGTAGGGACGCCCGGCCGGAAGCAAGCGGGCTGTCGATCACGTATCGATCGATTAATAGGTAGGTATACCTAATGTTTTTTATTGACGGATACGGACACAGAAACGGAGACGGACGGTTTAATATGCTGCACCAGAGACCAGTAAAAATAACGATTGCTACTAATTTCCTATTGGCGTCAATTAGCAACCTTATGAATCTTATGATAGATTCAGAAAATAGCCTTTTCGAAATCACCATCACTGGCAATGTGAAAAGGGTAATTTTATCGAAAAATAGCTAAAGCTATTCAGAAATAAAAATAACCCGCAATCCAAATATGTACATATAGAAAACTCAATATAAAAATTACTTAGCGCGATGTAGAAATCGCCGCTCTCTTTTTGAAATTTGTATTTACAAACTAATTTACCAAATTAACGCTAGATGGCGCTGTATCGAGAGCGGCGAATACTATTCTACATCGCGCTAACTAAATTATGTATATGTATAAAATTATACATATGTATGTTAGTCTGTAAGGTTTTTGCAATATGGGACTTGTTGCATAAATTAAATTTCTAAACAAATAAATACATTTTCTTTTGTATAATAATGTTTTTTATAGCTTCATTTGTAACTAGTTCTTTCTTTAGTATTTTCTGTAAAAAACTGAACTGAGGTCTTATTGACGTAGTAGAACTTGGGGGCTGTCCATAAATGACGTCATCGATTTTTGACGATTTTCGACCTCCCCCCATATACCTAATCATCCAAAAATCATGCTTCAAATGACCCCTTTTCCTCCTACTTCATGCTACCGTCATCCGATGTCCAGACCCCCCCTCCCTTATTTGAAATGACGTAATTTATGAATAGCTCCTTGGCATAGTGATTAGCAGTCTTTATTAACTACTTGTCTCGGTCTATATCTTTATCCTGTCTACTGTAAGTACATGTACAAAGATATGTTATCAATAAGTAATTAAAAGCAACTAAATTTTCAATCACAAATTAGTCAAGCGAGCATCTTTAACAGTACCGAGGGGTTTTAAAAATGGATGTGTTGATAACTCCGATGACAAGCATAGCGGCCGATGATGAAATCCAAATAAAACGGTGAAATACCAGAACACTGTTTATTCACAAATTCACAAAATATTACGAGATGTTAACTCCATGAATCGTTTCACAGTACTGTGTGTCGAACCACGTGGCTCTCGACTTTTATATTAATCGCTAGTCATTAAAAATTAATCATTGTGGGTATATTGGTAAAGATCAATCTAATATACCCACAATGTCTAAACGAAACAATTATTGATCTTACAATTATTGAAGGTATCGCCATAAATGTTCAAACCAATCTACCTTCGCCTATCATATAAATTTTAACAACCCATCAGTGATATTAATAAAGCCATGAGAATGTGCGGGTACAATTATACCGATACAGTCTCAAATACCCACAACTATCGTACTTAATTCTACAAAAGTTAACAGTGTTAAAACTATTTTTAAAATCAGACTATGATTGCGATCTTTACGTCCCCACAGTATTTATTTGATTATAGTCGAAACGAATCCCATCAGCCCATTACGTGAGCCAAAACTCACGGTTTTTACAGTCCGTTTTTTTTAGGATTAGAAAGAACTTCGCAGAAGTAAGCTTGTGGTTCCAAATCCGGCACTTTTAGCGGTAATAATTTGAAGTAAATTATATGTATTGACCATGCTACATTAGATAATTCAATAATTATTAACAATTAAAGAGCCTGATAAAAACTGCACGCTTACTTCTGTGGAGTTCTTTCTAATGCTAAAAAAAACGAACTATAGTGTTCCGTACAAAACTTTGTTCACGGAACACTTATGGGATCACTTCGGTCTTGCAAATCAGTTATTTTTTACTGCTTGTACTTCATTTTGTACCTATATAAAGACTGATTAACAGTCCGCCGGACGGTATCGGCCTGTCAGTTAGAACAAAATTTTGACAGTTCCGAACAACTGACAGGCCGATACCGTCCGGCGGACTGTTAATCAGTGGGCCCCTTTAGATTTCTACCTACAAATAGGTACTTATACAATACAATATGTAGAAATCCTCTTTATTGTGCAACCTCACCAAAAAAGTACCAATTTCTTTTTAAATACCACGTCGGTGGCAAAGCGGCATACTGCCCGCCTGATGGTAAGGAGTCACCGTAGCCTATGGACGCTTGCAACTCCGGAGGTGTTTCATTAATTGCATCCACATGGCATCCACCTTCTAACTTCATTTTGCTTTTATGTCCCCAAACACACTAAAATGCCCAACCGATCTGTTATTTTGTAGGTAGTAGGTACAACTGTCCATCGGTCGACCTTATGCCTTTTGTAATAAGGTTTACGTACTGTCAGTTAACAGCGTGGGCGATGGTACCTATAATGGCCGGATCATTGGGCAGTAAAGGCTAGTTTAGTAGGTAATCTGGGATATAGGAAACAGGGCCTACCGCGGACCACGTTCGACGTGTTGCCTCCCTGTCACACTTACGTACGAATTTACAAGTGCGACAGAGAGGCAAAACGTCCCTCAAGAGGCCCTACCTACCGCCAACATCGAAAATCGTCATCTGTTTTTCTTTAATTTTGCTCTTGCTTATCGAGTTTAAAAAGAGTTTAAACTAGTTTGTTAGTCAATGACTGCGGGACGCTAAAAATTTTATTAATGATCCGCTCATGAAAATAGGTCCGCCTTATTTTATCTTATCTGTTGTATCAATATGGAGTATTATGGAGTTGCCAGTAATCAATTTCTGATATTACATGTTAATATATAATATTCGAGAATATTTTTTCCACAGATTTATATTTTCATACTGTGCAACTTATGACGTATAAATAACAAGTGCACAGTCTGTGCTGTCAAAATCGTTGCAGAGTTATCTTGGTCTAGTTCTCTGTCTACTACTATAAAGAACTTTTGCATTGTGGTCTTTTTTTGCTGTCACACTGCCTAGAAAATCGTAAGTACCATTATATTATAGTATTTCAATTTAAAATGGGCATTCATAAATTTAAATATAAATATAAACTAAATAATAATGACGAACAAAAATTAATTAAACTAATAACTAAAAATACTAAACTAAAACTACCTAAAAAATAAAAAACCTACAAATAAAAAATTGGCCCCAGGTCTGTGCCCTCCGGTAGGGTGCCCAGAAGGCTGGCGGCGTTACCGCGCTGAACGGCAACGCCAATGCGTTGGGCGAGGTAGGCTCCAGCCTTCCGGTCACCCGTTGCGTCTATAAGGCGCTTGGCTAATTCTTTGTAAATGCTGTGCGCGCCTTGACCCCACGGCCCAAGCGTCTCCACACCAAACGGTTCAAACATGCAGCCGGTGTCTATGGCTGCATATTTGCGCCGCTTGAGATGCTCGGCCGCATCGGCAGCGGCGCCAGCCATTTAAAATATAGTGTGGCTAAAATTATTGGTAAAACTGCATATCAGACTTCATTCTATATGCTTATTTTTTAAATATTTTATTATTTTTAAAGAGCTCGATCTTGACTGTTTTGCAATTGCATTTGCACGATATATGAACTTATTACACTGGTATCCCTAAGGCCAAATGTCATGTCATGACATTTAGTTTACTTGCACATTACATCGTGATTATATGCTCTTTGATTACATCGCCTGTGATTCTACCGTTTAGTAAAAATAACAATAAAACTGTGTGTGAATACATGTTACAATAGTTTCATATCACGATGGCGACCCCTGCGGACGTGCGAGCCGTTTTCGAGGCAAAGTTAAAAGAAGGAATCCCTAACCCTCCAGGAGAATTTCACCCTTTGGACTTGGAAAGGGTGAAGGATGATAAATACTTAACACGGCTGTTATTACACCAAGAAAATGACGCGAAGATGGCTGCCGATATGTTATGGGACATTCTTGTATGGCGGAAAACGAATAATGTGAATGATATCAATGAAAACACAATACGAATGGACTATGTAAAAGAAGGTGCGTTTTTCCCTCACGGACGCGATGTGGACGGGAATTTACTGCTTATAATCAAGTCTAAACAGCATGTGAAAGGTCAAAAAAACTTCGAAGAGCTTAAGAAAGTGATTATATATTGGTTTGACCGCATAGAAAGAGAGGAACAGGGTAAACCTATTACTTTATTCTTCGATATGGACGGCTGCGGCCTTGGAAACATGGACATGGACCTTATAAAGTATTTAATTAGTCTGATGAAGCTGTACTACCCATATTTTCTGCATTATATCATCATTTATCAAATGCCTTGGGTCTTGTCCGCTGCGTTCAAGGTTGTCAAGACCCTGTTGCCAGCCAAAGCTGTTGAGCGTATGAGGTTTTCAACTAAAGACAATTTGAAGGATGTTGTGGCCCCTGAACAGGCGTTGACATGTTGGGGCGGTAACGACCCATATGTGTTTGAATTTGTTCCGGAAAATAGAGGTAATAATGATGCGCATACACCGAAAAAGGTAACGTTTGCAGAGCAAGGAGACAACCAGCATTCTCCCGGAGAAATGCTACGACTCAATCCCAACGATACAATCGTTTTCAAGAATGAAAATGATGAGATATCAGGACAGTTCACTATAACCAATATGGATGAGAGTGCCATATCTTTTAAAATAAGAACTACTTCACCAGAGAAGTTTCGAGTGCGACCCAGCTCCGGTACTTTAGCTACCGGTTCCTCACAAACCGTTCAAATAGTGGTGCAGCCAGGATTCCAATTCCGTACTGTCACTAAAGACAGATTCCTCGTCATGTCCGTGCAAATCCCGAAACTGGATGTAACACCGAAGGAGCTTACCGACATCTGGCAGAAGTCGTCTGGCAGTAAAGTTGATGAATACAGGCTGAAATGCCACTTCCCGGAGAAGGATATGCCGAAGAACGGAAGCATGGTAGATGGTAGGAATCAGGATAAGCCCGATTCAGTTACAAACGCTTTAAATAACTTGCAGGTTAACTATGAAATGCTGCACAAACAGGTTAAAATGCTTAAAATATATCAATTGTTTACGTTGATTCTAACAGCATGCGCTGTTTTACTCGGTTACCTTGTCTATAAGAGTTCTAACGATGATAAATACTGTGAACGCATGTAGCCCATAGATATAGTGGTATTAGATACCACTGTGGACGTCAATGTCTTGTTAAATGGTTTCCTAATGTTTATATTGATAACTAATACGGTTATCTTTGTTATATATTGCCAGTTAGTACGTAAGGTGGAGCGGTTACATGCTACTTAGGTTTACTGATAGTGTTTCCAAAATTACGAAATTTTTCACATGGAAAAATATTGAAACTTTTTTGTAGAGGAGTATTTTTCAAATAAAAAAAATTGTAAAGCTTCGTCTCCATTGCGCGTGGCTGCCGCGCGAGCCAATGTTCGATGGTTTGCCGCGCGATATGGAGACAGGGCTTAAGATACTGTATTTCCTATGAAACATTCTATCAGTTTGCAGGAACATCAAACTTAATGGGGTTGGCAACTGTCAAAGGTTTGCATAGATGACGCCATCATAGCTGGCCTCTTTATGAGTTTTGGCTTAAGGAGGGGGGAATCCAGGGCATAAAATTCCATTTAAAAAAAACTAGGGTTTTACAGGGCAAGCTATGCTGGCGCCATCTACTAAATACTTCGGCCCCATTCAGGTACTATTCTTTTCATCACAAAAGTTCCAAACTCTGAAAAAAAAAGAAATGTTTTTTTCATAATTTGAAATATCAAGGTCACAGAAATATCTACTCAGAGTGATGAATGCCTAATTTTAATATTTAATAGACGAATTAATAGTGTGATCACAATCCTAAATTACTATTATTTACATTAACATTATTTTAGTTATTCATCATGTATACCTAGAACTAAAAATAATGGTTCACTAAAGTTTAATTGAAGATGCATTAAATGTGACGTTGCCCGGATAAAGGTACCCTATGGCGATCGGCGCTTACCTCGCGTAGCCCCGCAAGTATTGGAGCGTCATTAAAGTGAATCCAGACGGGGTGATCAAATCGACCGATTTGATCAGAAATGAAATTGTCGTCAACTTCCAATTTAATCACCAATTTTAGATTTATGGTGATATTAGAGCCCTCTAAATTGTAAAAAGGTCCCAAGACGAAAATACTGGCGTCATAAATTGGTATCCTTGCGTCCGCACCCCATTTCATCGGTAATAATTATCGGTCATAATCGGTAAGCCAAATTGGCGTTTGCGTCTGCACGGCCCGTTTTGATTGGACAATGTAATCAGAGGCGCTACCGCGAAAACCGAAATTCGCAAATTGCGGGGATCTTTCTCTTTTACTCCAATGAAGGCGTAATTAGAGTGACAGAGAAAGATGCCCGCAATTTGCGAACTTCGATTTTCGCGGCTATAGTCCAGATTGGCGAAAAATTGTCCCCGTCTGGGCACGCCTTAAAAATGGCGTGAGCGTCAACACCAATAAACCTTTACCCGTTGAATGTCACACATCATTTTCAAGGATCTTCATTGGCGTGTTCTACTCGTATTAATTAAAGTGCCATTCGTTTAATCGTTAATTGCCGACTTCATTTGTAACTGGGCCATTTTGTTTAGCCTTACACAGTGGCCATCAGATATATCGGAGCGGCCAAGGCGGTCACAAATATCTGGACACACCTCTATTACCAAGGAATCTCCCATCTTAAAGGACAGCAAAGCAACGCGCTTGCAACCCTTCTGGTGTTGCGGGTGTCCATGGGCGGCGGTAATCGCTTACCATCGGGTGATCCGTCTGCTCGTTTGCCTCCTAAATCATAAAAAAAAGCACCTCGGCCGCTCCGATTTATCTGTTTCTAGCTGTAGGTCATTAAGACCTACAATTATATATTATGTCATTTTTATGTTGTTGATTTTCAATGTTCATTATCATAAATATTATTAAAAAATTTGAACTAATTACAGAATGCTTTCATAAAGTATTATTGGAAAGTTTTATATAATGAAATTGTTATGTATTTTTTCAGTCTGTTTATTACCTGTCTTCAATTCTAATGTAATTAAACATCACATTCCAAATTATCAATTATATATTAATACAAATTTAGATCGATTTTAAGTTGTAATAAATAAAATATGAGTCGCTTAACTTCAAACTCGGGTAAATCCATCTGTCAGATTATGCGATTTTGGTATTAAGAAAACGTAATAGGGTAGATATTTGTTGAGGGATCTATATCTGAATCCCTAAAGTCTTTTCACCTATCTTTGCATTCCCTAATATTGTTTGTCATAATGATCAGTTGTCCTAACACTAAAAACCCTAATTTAAGTTTCCCGAAATATTGATTACTTATCCTAATGTTATTAAGCATATTTCCTTTTTTGTGAGGGTCGCAGTTCCAACCCTAACCTAAGCCACTTTTGTGGCAGCAAGTTCTAAAACCTAACCATTTTTCAGAACCTTACATTATGGAAGATAATCGTTATGACAATTGATCGTTAGGGCAAACCATTAGGGCAAGTGACTTTAGGACAAACGTTGTTAGGGATTCAGAATTGACACCCTTTGCTGATGCCGGAACCACACTTCGCTATGCGTTATTTGTTATGCGCGTTATTCGGCCGCATACGACGAAGTGTGGAGGGTTCATTCGTCTATATTTGCTATATTTGCCCGCATTACGCATAAGCGCGAATAGCAAATACGCCTATCCGTCCACCTGTCGGTTTTTTGACACACTTCAAAGGACACGAATAATAAGTTTGGCACACCGGCACGAAGTGTGGATGCCGTGTTTGTTGTTCGCTCACATAACAAATATTTGAGCGAATACAGCGTAGTCGCATAACAAATAACGCATAGCGAAGTGTGGTTCCGGCATGAGAGGGTCCGAGTTTGAAGTTAAGCGACACATATGTAAGACAGAAGTACTAGTGTTCGACGCTGCACTAGTATTCGACATCGGCACTATGTCAAAGTAATATAGGTTAAATTTGAACGGCGAAGATTTTTCTTTATGCAAATTTAATCCTTGTCACTTTGACATAAAGTGCCCATGTCGAATACTAGTCCAGCGTCGAGCACTAGTACTTCTACCTTTTCTAAGGGGTAGGGTAGGAAATGGCTTATTAGCTTAGCTTAGGACCTTTTGCTTGAAAAGCACAAATATTAACGTTTTTAGGCAAAGAGTACCCTTTGTCAAAAAATGCCACAAATATTATATGTGATGTTCCACGTAAAAAAGTACCTTATGGCGGCTGGCGCTTACGTCGCATATCGCCTCAATAATATTGGAGCGGCGTTAATGATAGCGTCAGCGCCAACCGCCATAAGGTACCTTTACCCGTGGGACGTCACAAATTATTTTAATAATGTTAAAAATTCTAATAATAGTAGCAAAGTGGGAGCTATAAGAGATTCTATAAAATAAATTATGTCAAAAACGCATAGGTTTTTAAATTATATTTGTGCAGTACTTAGGTAAAATGTACTACTTTGTCTGTTGACATTGACAATAAGGTGCTAAATATTGGTCTTGGCTATAAGGATGAAACATTTGTTAAAGTTAGACCAAGAAAACTCTGCAACGCTTTTGATAGCCCACGCAGTGCAAGTGTTATTTATACGTCATAACACATGCACTGCGTGGGCTATCAAAATCGCTGCAGACTTGTCTTGGTTTAACTCTGTCTCCCTTAGCCGAAGCTTCGGCCGAAACATGATTTTAGTACCGAATCCGAAACTTCGATTGAACACTGCCGAAATACAGTTTCGGCGCGGCCTAAAGGCTGCAGTTTTTTTTTTTATTATGAATGGGCTTACTTTTTGGCCGAAACATGATTTTTATGCCGAAACAAACCGAAACTTAGAAATCTTATGCGTGGTAAAACAATACGTGCATACTTGTGTACCAAAACAGACAAAGTGGTACCTTTTACTACAAACATCGCATAAAGTGACGTTCCACGGTTAAAGGTACCTTATGGCGGTCGGCGCTTACGTCACTTAGCACCGCATTGGAGCGTTAACCCTTTGACATAATTATTGAAAGTCGTAATGTAATGATTGTCAGATTATCATTATAAAGTCATAATTCTGAAATCGTTAACTTTTCAGGATTTTCGTATAAAGGTTATCCTATAGATAGGTTAGGTTAGTTTTGTTTTATGGCAATCCTGAAAAGTTACGCGTTTCTGAGAAAAACCAAATTATGACTTAACGAAAATGCGGACAAACAATTGATTGATTGATTGACAAACAATACACTAAATATGACTTAAAGATGGGAAACAATAGAGACCCGTGTTAACAATAGCCTAAGCGCCATAAGGTACCTTTACCCGTGTAACGTCACATATAGATTTTTTCGCACTTTACATAGCATTTGATACACAATTTTTAATTGTAAGTTTGTATTGATAAGGTTTCCACTAATTCCAATGTCGAATTATTAGCCAATAGATTGAAACATAAAGTATATATGTTATCTCTTGTAACACTCCGCTCAATATTACAAAGGTTCTATGTGACATTTTCAAGATATTTGAAATTCGACTTAATCGTCACTGTGATAATGTTCAAATTACAGTAGGATAAAAGTGAAACATAGAACCCTGTAATATTGGGCCAGCGACTGCAAAAGTGATTATGTATCTTATCTAACATTGTAATCTGCTAATAGTTTTCATGAAAATGTTGTGAAAGTAGAGTTACTGTTGTCATCAGATATATCGGAGCGGCCAAGGTGTTCACAATATTCTGAACACGCACTCTGTACCGGTCGATGAGAGTTGTGGGAGTATTAACCTTTTGAACGCCACAGACGGCAATTGACGTCAACGCAAAATCGTGACAACGACGCCAAACGCCAAAGACGGCATTTGACGTCGATCGATTTTTGATGAAAATAAAGGAAAACACCCCACTTTTAGGTTGGGTGGGTTTATTATTTAGGCGTCAGTGATACGGCAAATGGATGCGCCGTTTGGCGTTATAGACCGTAAAAAGTCTGCAGCTATTTTGTTAGCCCACGCAGTGCAAGTGTCATTTTAAACGTCAAACTTCTATGAAATTATGACGTATACATAACACACTGCGTGGGCTATCATATCCGCTGCAGACTTTGTTTGGTGCGACTCAAAAATGTTTAAAAATGCAGCGATCATGCAGGTAGGTAGTGCAAGACTATTTATTGAAGTAAACAATTTTATTAGATCATTTTAGGACACGTAACGCCATCTGTTTGGGGTAATGATTAGTACATAAGATAGAATAAGATAATACATATAGTATATGACGTAATCATCAAATCGTATATTAATTAACTTGAACACTAACGCCTTGACAATAGAGGCGTGTTCAAATATTTATGAGCGCCTTAGCCGCTCCGATCTATCTGATGGCGACTGTACTATATATTTAAAAAAATATCAACATTTACCGTTCAAACATTTCGAAGAGAGAATTGTTCTACAGTGTACAGTCGAGTTGGACACAGTGGCTCAGTCGCCCAAATGTCGCCTCTCCTGTTGAAATTAGGTTGAGTGAGCCATTAGGGGTCATCCATTAATTACGTCACACGAATTTCTAGGTTTTTTGACCCCTCCCCCCCTCCTTGTCACACTTAGTCACATTTGGCAAACCCCTCCCCCCCTAGTGTGACGTCACATTTTTTCTACGAAATCGCCAAATCAAATTAAGTAAGTACCTAAGTATTATTTATATTTTATCAAAATATTTTTAACGACATAAATATTAGTAATTTTATAACCCAAAACTGCTTAGGAAAGAAAATTAAACGAATAAAAACGATTATCGTTCTAAAAACTTGTTATTTAAATGTACAGCGAATAAAATAATTTAAATAAATTTTCGGTTACTGATGAAGTTAAAGTGACGTCACAAAGTTTGTGTCTCCCCCCTCCCCCATGTCACAATATGTCACATTTTCTTGACCCCCTCCCTCCCCCTAAACGTGTGATGTAATTAATGGATGACCCCTTATACCCGGCCTTTTTCTACCGAGCCACTGTGCCCTCCTTGACCCTACATACACATAGTAAAATATTCCTATATGCATTTAGTTTATTTAGTATAGTTATGGTTAGGGAATATTATGGTATTTATGGTGCATTCGGGTAACTTCAAAGCACTCGAATGTCAGGCAATTAGACAAGCCAAGGGCGTCCGCTAGATGGCGCGATTACATAGAGCGGGTTAACGAAAAATAGTATGAGCATTGCTAACTGGGGCGGACGCGTGCGTATATGCAAAATTGAAGTTTGATAGCGATTCAGGGTCGAATCATGCATGTCTCTTTCTAATGGCATTATCCCTTTCAGCTATTTAGGACTGTCAAAATTCAAGTGATTATCTTATCTGTGGTGATGTGGTCGTATACGCAAAGAGGCGACAAGTTGTGCCAACCCTAATAATTGCTGCGGAGCCGAGAATGGCCGATCGTAGGAGTGTCCCCTCACTGGCACAGAATAAATAATAGTACTAGGTACAGAAGACTCACTCTCTAATAAACCGTGTCTGTTACGATCAGGAAAGATATAGCGTGGTATAGGTGGCGACAGCGCCACGTGCGGCTAATGGCTAGCCACTAAAATTGGTGTGGTACGGATGTACTTTTAGCTACCTGTAGCAAAGCGACGAAATCGCGGAGTGAGCCACGCCTGTCTCTGGTAACACCCGCGCCAGCTAGCGCACGCCCTAACACAGATGGCGCTGCAATCGTCAATGCCAAATCTATAAAAACGAGCACATTAGGTATTGAAGTGATTTTGAAATGATCTGTATGCACCTAAGTAGATGGATGGTAGTTTTGGGTTATGCAATTATGTTATTTATATGCTTATTTTTAAGGGTTATGCAGAATTTAATATATTCATATCACATATGAAGTTAATTTTTATTTCATCCTAATCCTCCTCATCTTAAAGGAGCCCATATCAGCATTGACAACCTTCCGAAGAATTGGCACAGGCACTAGTTTTTCACAAAAGCCAGCCATCTGATCTTCCAAGTTTTCCAACGCAGTCGGGAAATTCATATTGGGATCTGGTTTAGGTATCACAGAAATGGCGATATAGTGCCATCTATGATCTAGTTCAGCTTTCAAACAAGGTACCATTTAAGGCTCCGTCACACAGACGCGTTTTCCGGGCGGGGCGTGAGTTTTTTATGTGTAAAAGCTGCGCGCCCCGCCCGCAAAACGCGCCTGTGTGACGTAGACTTCCCTCTTAGGGCCACCCCACATCTGGCGTCTTTCGAGCGTCGGCGTCTACAACTCTATGGCCGCTGCTCGACGCAACTGCGCAGCGACGTCATTTTCCATAGCGCTGACCAGACGCCGACCTCGCCGACGCTCGAAAGACGCTAGATGTGGGGGGGGCCTTACATACCCACAGTCATTGTCTTGGTTAACTTATAGTGAAAATGCCCAGGGCCGGACCCGAACCAGCGTCCTCTGCATTCGCGGCAGATGCCTCAACCACTCGGCCACCCGACACGGCAGTATGAGTCGAATTTTCCCGAGTAAAGGATTACTCATGCTGGACCGGGCCGGAGCTTCTGGTGCTTATTTTTCTACGGAAAGCACCACCTAATCAGTCATCATAAAAAAAGTGACCCGGGCTAAAACGTAGGTAGTGATTATATGCTCTTTGGCCCGGGCCCGACCCGGTCTAGCGAGTCATCCTTAAGTAAAATAAATATAAATATTGGTGGACATCTTACACAGATCAACCTAGCCCCAAACTAAGCAAAGCTTGTACTATGGGTGCTAGGCGACGATACAGTCGACTCTCGTTAATTCGAAACTCAGACTTTCAAAATATTACGAATTATCGAGAGTTTGAAATATCAAATAGTTCGAAATTTTTGAGAGAAAAAATATGAAAGTTCGAATTATTGAGTAATAATCAATTAAGATTTATTAACTGCTAATTTTTTACAATATCAATAGGTTAGAGGTACGTACATATTTACATGCACATACATAATGTGAATTAATTATTTGTCTTTGGGAAGAAGTCTCTAATATTAGTTTGCTTCAAAGCACATTGCTTAGACTGATCAGATCAGTAATACCTAGTGCCCGAAATGATTTTACAATAACAAATGCTCGTGCAACGATGAACTTGAACTTCTCAAAATGTAGGGTGCCTCTGCAATCTGATAACTTTGAATTGTAGAGTGTTTGACGCCTATGAGTTCGAATTAACGCGTCGTTTTGTTACGTAGCGATGATTATTTTGTTCGAATTACCAAGTGCTTAAAAATGTATTGAATTATTTCGATATATAAAGAGATTTTCTAGGGAACTCGTGATAACTTCGAATTATAGAGAGGTTCGAATTATTGCGGGTTTGAATTAACGAGAGTCGACTGTATACATACTTATGTACATAGAAAACACCCATGACTCAGGAACAAATATTAGTGTTCATCACACAAATAAATGCCCTTACTGGGATTCGAACCCAGGACCATCGGCTTCGCAGGCAGGGCCACTACCCACTAGGCCAGACCGGTCGTCATATGTATATTCAATCACACAAGCTTTCGGCGCTCATTGGTGGATTTTCTAAATTAAAACTACTGTATATAACCAATCTATTTACTATCCTTATGTACAAAAACAACAGACGAGACCACCCCTCCCACTTTGCCGCCGAACTTGAACTGGGGGGTGGGTATGACGCACTTCGCTTTAAGCCGGTGGGAGAACTGGGTAGCTAGTTCGTCTTCCGTCCAGTTACATGAAGTTATCACGAATATACCTGGAAACAAGAAACAAATAAATCAGGTTTCAAATTAACTTCACTGTCTTGGATGGGACTTAAACCCACAACCACCGGATCGCTAGCCTGGTGCTTTTCCACCATATAGGCCTTATATAGGGAGGCCCTAGCGTCATCTACCGTAAGTGTTGTACAACCACAGAATAAATAAAACCGGGCAAGTGCGAGTCGGACTCGCGCACGAAGGGTTCCGTACCATAATGCAAAAAAAGGCAAAAATAAAACGGTCTTCCATCCAAGTACTGACCCCGCCCGACGTTGCTTAACTTCGCTCAAAAATCACGTTTGTTGTATGGGAGCCCCACTTAAATCTTTATTTTATTCTGTTTTTAGTATTTGTTGTTATAGCGGCAACAAAAATACATCATCTGTGAAAATTTCAACTGTCTAGCTATCACGGTTCGTGTGATACAGCCTGGTGACAGACGGACGGACTGACAGCAGAGTCTTAGTAATAGGGTCCCGTTTTACCCTTTGGGTACGGAACCCTAATAGTACTACCGTACAGAAAGGACACTTCCTACAGAACTGAAGTTTGACAGCGGTTCAAGGACGAATAATGCTATCACTTTCTTATATATGGCACTATCCCTAACGGCTATTTAGTATTTAGGGTTGTCAAAATTCAAGTCATTATCTTATTTGTGTCGTGCATGCAAAGGGACTTCAAGTTGTGTCAACTCTAATAATTGCTAGGAGCAATGCTGAATCGAACGGAGCCGAAAATGCCCTGGCACAGAATAAATAATAGTACTAGGTACAGAAGACTCACTCTCTAACAAAACGCGTCTGTCACGATCAGCACAGATATGGCCGCTAGGTGGCGACAGCGCCACGCGCGGCTTATGGCAAACCCCAAAATCGGGGTCGAACGGATTTACTTTTAGCTACCTGTAGTAAAGCGACGAAATCGCGGAGTGAGCCACGCCTAGCCCTGGTTAAGGTTTGTATTCTTACCGTCTGACTCCATCATGGCTGCCACCTGGTCTATATACTTCTGCCGCCGTTCTTTAGCGTTCTCTGGATGTAGACTGACTGCGTCGTATGTGCCTTTGTCGTGTACCACGCCGAATGTGCCTACTTGGGACACGGGGTCTTCTGTTATGTCGAATACCTGTAATGATTGATTATATGATGATAATCGGTTTATATGTATTTGATTTACGCATATGTATTTTTAATGGCATTGGGTTGGGCATATCGCATATCCTCAGGAAACCTGACACCCACCTATCCAAAGTGGCCCTGACCTGGAAGATGCCCGGCAAACGGAAACATGGTCGCCCTAAATCGACTTGGCGCCGTTCTTAGGAGCAAGAGCTGGGTGTATTGGGGATGGGGTGGGAGGAGGCTACCCAAGCTGCCCAGGACCGGAGTCAGTGGAAGAAAAAGATTCGAGCCCTACACCCCAGCAGGGGGTAACAGGATGGAAAGAAGATATGTATTTTAAAGTGTCATAATATATGTATTGAGTAAATTACTGATTTAATTGGTCCTGGTTTTGATTCCCGGTAAGGGCATTTATTTGTGTAATAAGCACAAATATTTGTTCCTGAGTCATGGATGTTTTCTATGTATTTGTATATTATATACATATCGTTGTCTGACTACCCACATACCCAATCCTTCTTGAGTTCCAGTTACAGATCCATTGTTTGTTTGCTTTAATTTATTTCTGAATGCCTGACTTTAACTGATTCTGGGCTGATGACAAGCCTGCCATGTCATCAATGTTTTTTACGTGTGGCGTATGACACGGGAGGAGTGTCATCATATTCTATGGCGCAAGGCATGGCTGCCGTCTCATGAAATGATTGTTCCGCGCCACAGGCAAAAAAATTCGAAAATGGAACACGCAATGAATCGGTTAACCTACATTATTTATTTGATGTGTAATATTTTCATCTACCCTCTACTGGCTTAAGGAGTAATTTGAGGGTAGATTTCGTTTACTATTTAAATACCCAAAGATATACGCCCTTATTCATAAACGTTTACTGAAGTTGACTAGCCGATAATAATTGTTTGTCCCTTTCCAACATACCTATACGTCGGAAAGGGACAAACGATTTTTATAGGCTTATCAACTTTAGTAAATGTTTATGAATAAGGGGGACAGACTATAATACTCTTAGACCCACTTGCACCATCCCACTAACTAGGGGTTAACCTGTTAAATTTGCAGTTACCATGGTTACCAGTACAATTTGACACTAGGTTAACGGTTTAACCGGTTAACCCCGGGTTAGTGGGATGGCGCTAGTGGCGCTTAGAGGGTACCTTAAAGTCAATAACCGGGAACTCCCGTTTGGACACCTTCTCTGCGAGGGTGATAGCTTCTTGACAGTAATCCACTCCCAGCAGCTTTGTGAAGCCTTCCCGGGCCAGCTCGCACAGTGAGTAGCCATTGCCACATCCTGGAACAAGTTTCACAAGTCATAATTGATTGTCATAAAGTAATGTTACGCATAAAACTCTTTTCGCATATTTTTTCTCCAGCTGAAACAGAAATTATTTTCTAAAATATTTTGCATAGGTTGTATAGAATAGGGTAGGTTAGGTTAGGTTTGTGTTATAATTTTTCAGAAATGTTAATATTTCCAGCACAATAACAATTATGCGAAATTAATTAGTTTTATGCGTAACATTACATTAGGACAATCAATTATTATGCAACCCAATAGTAATAGTAATAGTAATAGCCTTTATTTCATGCGTTTTTGTTATTTTTACACTTTCTTTGTTATTATACTTATTTATTAAATTTTTAATTTTTAACCTGCAACCCAATATGGATCTGTTACAGCTTCTCTATGCATCACAAATAGCACAATAAAATCAGGAGACTTAATAAATGTTAAAAAAATTCCTCGCACACAAAACGGCCAGTGTAAACATGCCTCGGGCACCGCTTCGGCCGAGGCACGTATGTACTGGCCGTTTTGTGCGCAAGGAAATTGCATTGTGCGAATGCTCGCTTTGTGTGGACCCGTCTATTTGATTTAATAGTTTCCCAACATAGGATTTTGTAATTTCTACTACACCCAGGTAACAGTCTATGCATGGCTGGCTGGGTACATAGGGTGACCATCATTCGACGCGAGTTAAATATAACTCGCGTCGAATGATGGTTAACCAAGTAACCCCGAATCGGTTAACCAAGTCAATAATAAATAAAATAAAAAGCCTTTTATTTCCTTTCGTTATACATAAAGTTTGTTAATATATTTTTGTTGATTTAGTAGGAACCCGTTAGGTGAAGGCCTCTTCCAAAGATGTCCATTTTTCACGGTCTTGTGCTATTTTTTTCCAATTTGGACCAGCAATTCTTTTCATGTCTTCCTCCTAGCGCATGTTTGGTTTGTCTTTTCGGCGCTTACCGTCTGGGCCTTTCCAGTTCGTGACTATGGCTGTCCATCTGTGGTCTTTAAGGCGAGCCACAAGTCCAGCCCATCTCCATTATAGCTTTCTAGCGTGTTCTAGAGCATCTATTGCTTTTATTTTACTATGTCTTATCTTTTGTATCTTTGTTATGTTCAACATGCTTCGTTCCATTCCCCTCTGGCAAGTAATAATTTTATTTTTTATTTTTTCAGTGAATTTCCATGTCTGGTAAGCATATGTTAAGCTGGGGATGAGGCAGGTGTCCATAGCCTTCTTTTTCCAAGTCAATAGATTTGGTTAATCGATTCGGGGCTGATGACACGCCTGCTGTGTCATCAATGTTTTTTACGTGTAGCGTATGACACGGTAGGAGTATCATCATATTCTATAGCGCATGACAGGGCTGCCGTGTCATGAAATGATTGTTCCGCTCCACAGCCAAAAGTTTTCGAAAATGGAACACGCAACGAATCGGTTAACTATCAAATTGGTATCCCATTCATTTGCTAAAGCAGTTCTAAGACGCACGGCTACATCAAAAGCTCACCTAAATCTATAATAGCGGTATTCTTATCTTCGACGTTTCTACATATCCAGTCCACGACTCTGTAGGCGCTGTCCTCACCGAACCACACATCTCCAGGATCACCATGCTCGTCAAAATTACTTATTTCCTTTGTGTATGCCTGCTGCCAGTACGACTGGGTACCCAGCTCGGACGAGTTCAACTCAGAGTCGTCCATTTCATAAATAAAATATACGCAAAACAAGAGATTTTAGTTTATAGAGACAGAAAACCATGTAAATGTAATCATATGGTGCAATGTTTTCCTCAATTCCTCAATATAACACGGAGAAACGTCAAGTTGACAGTAAAATTAAGTTCCGTTCTACGTGTGACAGTAACAGAATTTTGTTATGTATTATGCGCAAAGAATATAATACTCACTAGGAGAAGAACGATAACTCCATACAAAAAAATGTCCCCTTCAAAAGTTCGTTTATACTACTAGCGCTCGGTAGGATACCATTGTAATTAGAATTGACAACCCGTTTAGCCTAGCGCCCCTAGCGGGTATTGGCAGTAATCCAGTTCAGGAAGCTAATGGTCCTGGGTTCGAATCCCGGAGAGGGAATTTCTTTTTGTATTATTTTATTTTTTGTTGGGGTCAGGTTTTTAAGAGCCCATCAACGTGCACACTAGCGCCACTGCTGAATACATTAAACTAATTTTTATGTTACTGAATTCATCAAAACTAAAGCGGCCGTTTTTGTTTTGAGCTCATAGATTGACGAATCCAGCAACATAAAAACTAGTTTGATGTATTCAAAAGGTACTTAAATACACAATACAGTCAGTAGCGGCCACTTTTTTAAATACCTGTAAAATTTAAATTTAACTTAAATAATCACGATTATTTATTTTAGCAGTGGTGCTAGTGTGCACGTTGTTGGGCTTTTAAATTAGCATATCACAAATAAATAAAGAAATACGTTATGAGATAATGATTAGGTACTATATTTAAAAATTCGTCAAATATAAAAGGTTACAAAAAGTTACGTATTATTAAGATATAAATATTTTCATTCCTATTATGATTAGTGTATATATGTTAGGAGCAGTACATATGAATACATACATTGATATGGCAAATGGTTACAAGTTGTTATTACATCTATCCGGTTATCGGACATTTCTGCTCCACAGCTCCACGCAGCGTTCTTGGTCACCGGAAAACTAGTCTGTATATGCAGCAGATACGTGCCCTTTGAGCTTTTTCCAAGAAATCATATGACGGGCCAGGATTATATTATTATCTCACGCTCAAGCCATGATTCACTTTCTAAAACAAAATAGTCACAAATTAAACAATATAATCTAACTTCCTAATTACTACCGTCGCTAATTCCTAAGGTCTAAATTTACCAGCTTACTCGTAAACAATGAGAGGTTTTACATCTATGATGAATTTAGATTATAATTTCGGACGCACTATAGCGTCCGCGGGACTTACGGGGATAGTAAGATTAAATTATTATATTTGAATTTGGTAATTAGTACGCTCATTTTTATTTAAAGATTGATATATTTCTTACCTTGAAATTATCGCTGTTTCTGGTTTACTACAACGGTTTCCACACACACATTAGGGCTTTTCATAATCTGGATAAGAATTGTTGATGAAGTCGCCATTGCCGGATACATAATACAGCAAGGAAGGAAGAGCGACGACGGTTTAAATTTAACTAAGTCTGTGCGAAGACGCATTTAGATATGTTGCACGTACATATGAATAGTTTTTATTTTTAAATTAATAGGTAAATAAATATATTTCAAGTGAATAAATCGTTTTATATGAAAATTTATATTTTTGGCGTTAAATGACTTAAATGACAGCATTGACATTACAGACTTTTGTCTTGTCTATGTTCTTACCGGCCAGACTCAAATCAAGGCCTATCAAAGAGGCCTATTGACAAAGATTTTTTTTAAAATTTTATCAAGGAGGGTAGAGGCACGTCTACCCTTCATAGATTTTATGAACATAGACAAAGACAAACTGAAATAGATAATAATTTACATATTTCAAAAAATAAATAATAATTTACATGACAGCGTTTTACACAAAAATAAAACGCTAATTAAATAACTTACCCTATTCGGAACCTAATAATAATATTGAGAATGGCAACATTGCGTTGTTGGTCGTATTGTCTTTTTCTAGCATATACGTCCCTCTCTCTCCCACGCTCCCACCACACAGCAGTTTGCTTTTTGGCGGTTGTCGCAAAAAACAAATTTCCAACTCATTGTCTCAAAATTATACATATTTACACCAGGCAGGATTAAAACTTTAGGTTCCGAATAGGGTAAGTTATTTAATTAGCGTTTTATTTTTGTGTAAAACGCTGTCATTAAACAACTGTACCGCTATTCGGAACCTAATAATAATATTGAGACGTGTTTGTTATCGCCTGGTGGTGGGAAGACGCCAAGCCAATGTGATTATATACATGTACTTATTATGTATATTATGTAATATTATTATATTATGAGTGTTTAATTAATTATGCAGTACACCCTTTATTTTAACACCTGTGAGGAGAGAGGTATTTAGTAAAGCATACAATTTGATATTCATATTTCATATTCATTTTTATTATTAATAATGTACACATACATTATATTATGATACTAACTTAACATTTTATATACGTACTTAATGTACTTATAAATGTTCAAAAAGAATAAGTGAGTCGCAACAAGGGTACTTAATTACATGTATGTGAAAACTAGGTAAAACAAGATGTGATAAGTCAGTCTACTCTTCAAGGAGCATACAACATCTGTTATTAAGGAGTAATGTAATTAAAGTGTGAAAAGATAAAAATAACAAAGTACTAGAGTAGTTTTTATTTATAAGTAGCAATTATTATCAAATTTGATAATAATTATCTATAATAGTAAAGTAAGCAGTTGCAGGAATATAACAAGGACAGGACCTTTCCTATTTCCAGAATCCCTCGGGATTAAATAGACGAATATTTTAATTATTCGTTATATCACTATCACCACAAACCAAGTTAATAAAATTATATAGGTACTTGTTGAAATGTCATAGGGAATCACTAAATTTCTTTAATGACTGTAAGCCATATACTTGGTTATAGGTTATAGTTATAGCTATCTAAATAAACCTTACTTAAAAGTATGAAGGTTACTTTGAGAGCTTAAGCCACAACACTCAATGTGTTCACTGCGCTGTGGCACTAGTTATGACGCTTTTTTGGTGTTCTTGGCGTTCAAAAGGTTAATGTAGAATTGCCACAGAACTTTATCAATAATATTTGCCGAGTCATTCTAAATAAATTAATGTTTAGCTATCATAACCTTAATTTTACTCATTAATTTGTATATATGTAGTAAGAGTAGTTTCTCAGTGGTTTACTTTATCTGGTGCCTACTGGTAGACATAAGCCTTAAAACTTTATTGGTTCTGACCGCTAAAGTGGCTTAATTTCTGTAAACTATTCATAAACATTGCTTAATTCTGAATATTCAGTTTTCTCTATTCAGTGTGTAAATTATAAGGAATAAGATACTTAATTCGAAACCCTAGCTCATCGCATAGGTGCTTTTAACCGAAATACAAATTTATGTGCTTATTTCGTGATTTTACGTTATTTGCTGTGGGAAACCAGGGGGTCCCCGACCTTTGCCGGGCGCCCAAAGCCAACAGCGCAGAGGCCCTTTAAGAGGGACCTATTTCATCCAACGCTAGAATCAACACTTTGTCGAATCTATTAGATATTTAGGTATACTTATCCTCCTTATGAACTAAGGATAATTGTTACTTGTTTATATTTCAATAATAGCAAGATCTGAAATATAATATTACTTAATTTGGGCCAGTGTACTTTTGTATACTATATCTCTGGCCTACTATATAGGTTAGTCTAATAACATCCCGCCTTCTGGGAGGCAATATACAGAGTTCTTGGATAATATTCACGATAGCGCTAAGTGTGTGGACCTAGTTTTCCGACACGTGACTGCATGAAATTATAGTGTTCATTTTTTACAGGTCTCGAGCAAGAAGGGTACCTATATATAGGTTGAGGTCCTTAACTTGTAGATTTGGTAATAGGAGCAAGACACAGACGGGGTGTAAATTATTTGATCCACCATGTTTCAAGAGATTCATGTGCATTGATGCCTTTAGGTTACACTGTACATACAGACTATATAACTCTTTGGCAGAGTTTTGCCAACATATTATAATAAATGACTGCATTTGTTTGGGTGTACTTGTTCCACGACAAAGACATATTTATATGTATTACAATGTATTTTTGAAAAGTACTCGCGTTTCAAAATAGCTTCGCCTTTTCGCAAGGCTTGCTTCTGTTTCACATTGTGCAAAGCAAATAGTATCACAATGCTATAATTTTGTATAAATTGAGAACTAGAGGGTCATGCTCTAGACGTGACCGCCCAGAAGTTATACTAGAACCGGTCGTGCAAACCGTTAAGTCACTGTTTCTTAAAAACCTTATGTAGTGGGTACATTACATTCCACGGTGGGTACATTTGTTAAACGTATAGTATCAAACTATGACGAATAATGACAAGTGAATTAAGTGATACTTAACAATATTTGGTCCGTGCATAGAAGCACGTGCCCTTGAGATTAGAGCATGGGTAGTTTAAAATAAACTTAATCTGTGCATAGGAGCACTTACGATCAAGGTGGTTCGAATCCTCAAGGGTCACAAGGCAGACATAAGGGTGTAAAATAAATCATTCATAATCGCCCCGTTAGGTCAGTTTTGTAAATTTTTATTTCCAACATGCTTGTGCAGCACATGACAATTTTTCTATACCATGCCAGTCAGGGATATAATAATTAAATCGGTAACCTTGGTTATGTCGTGTACCTACATAGGTAGGTACTCGTAAACATGTTAACTGAAAGACTAGTGCTCTCGAGGCAAATATAATTTATATTAATTTCTAATCTGCCATAGCAGGCATAGACTTCAAAGGTTTTTAGATATTCATAGGGCCGCTAAACGGAACCCTTTGTACACCTTGAGCAGGCTGTTTGTGCTCTTGTAATTTTATTTTCACACCATGGGTGATATTAACCATAGCTTATTTCAGAATTGAACCGTAAGCTATGTCGTGTCGTGAGCTAAGTGAGCCCGATTTAATTAAGAGTCCACAGGTTATCTGGACCTTGGAGGATTGACCACATCTTATTCTAATTATCAATATTCTGCCTGGGCTTATGGTCGAATTTAGGTGACTAAATCTCTTACTATTATCTATGCCACCCACGTTATGAGGCTTAGCGTCTCCAGACCACAATTTTATATTTTTCTTCTTTAAAATAAAAATGAGTCGAGATAGGCCCGGAATCTTGGGTTATTTTATACCTATTATATTATAATTTTAGAAATGTTCAAATTTGGGTTTAGCCAATAGGGTGTTCGGGACCCTTAAAATAGATTGGTAAACAAAAATGAAACCTCGAATAATGAAGCCTTGCCTATTTCGACTGATTTTTACCAAGAACATTATTTTGTTAGAACCCTTTTCACTTTGTCTAAAAGGAGGTATTTACATATTCATCTTTGTTATATTTTATGATTGTGGCCTACTCGGTCGCCTGTGTTATGACCATATCATTTAATTTCTGACATGCCTTGCGCAGGCTTACATAGGTTGTAATATCATCATCAATAACTTGACATCAGTTCGTGAATGAATCAAAGATTCTTTGGCACACCTTACGCAGGTGGAAACATGGCAGCCTTGCGCAGGCTTAGATAGGTACACAACATATTGGTTTCATCACAAATAACTTGACGTTAGTTTGTGACTGAATAAAAGATTCTCTTAGTGGAACCGTAACAGACATAGGCATAAGAATATCATTCAAATGAAGTTTATGGGTAATATTCCCTTAGTTGCGAGTTCTTCGCTCGACAAGGGGAAAGGATTTACTTTAATAGGCACTTTTAGAAAGTGTCATTCACGGTGACGCGCAGATTTGCCATAACTAAACTTTAACTCTACAGTTAGGTTAGCGAATATAATTTGACAATATGAAACAAACCATGCGTCTTTGTCAATGAATCAATCTAAAGATTCCCATATTGTTAATGCCCTTTCAAGTCACAGGCTTCCGATTTTATTTAAAACGTTTATCAGTGTAGGTACTATTTATGTAGGTAGGTAGGTAGGCTTAAAGATTGACCCTCTTGTATGTAGTTATATATAGCATGAATAATCAAGTTATTCAAATCCAAAATAATACCAGCACATATAGCAACTACATGCAAGAGTTCTTTTCGTTGACCTTTTAAGCTACCTGTTATTTATTTAAAAAGATACATTCCATTTTTTTTTTTTTTTTCAAAATCAGAGATCTAGTTAGAGAGATATAAGTTGGAAGATAAGGAGTGAAATACTTAAGGATTTCCATGTAATTCTTGCGCAGAGCCATGCTAATCTCTCTCTTTGTCTAGTCAGATTTAAATTGACGTACTGCCAAAGTACTCACTTTCCACAAAAATAAATGCAATGCTTGCGATGTAGGTTTGTTCGTTACCTTGTGTCCCTCAGAGCGGAAATAGAAGCCCCGCGAAGCGGGGCTTCGTCGACTCCTAAGCGGGTACACGTTATTTATCAGCAAGTTGATTACCAAAAAAAAAAATCATTTTGCAATATTATATTTAACCCGGAACGGGATAAAACGAAAGTTGCTGATACATACTTAGACAGATAAACCCTACACGTCTATAAGCTTCTACCTTAATACGTAGGTTCTACGTAACACGTATTAACTATCCGATCCATTCGTATTCGAAAACACAAATCACTTGAAAACTGAAGGGTATGCCTCCACACATCACCATTTAAGTGTTATAATTTTAACCGTTATTATAGACACACAAAGATTTAAAGTAATGAGTAATAATTAAGGCTCAGGAGAGACTTAATGTAGGTATAAAATTAATTAAATTCTAATGGTGACAAGTGCATGCTTTACCAGCTCGATGTGTTTTCTAATAACATTATGTGTTTTAGTATTTTCATTAGCATAGCCACGGTGCGCGCAGGCAGCCTTTGAAAACTTACACATTACTATTCCGGATCGTTTTTATTTGCTAGATAGTTTAACGGACACTAAATTTAAATATTTATTTCGAACGGCAAAAGCCGTTAGAAACTGTTTTTCAATATAGTCAGCTAAACTGGGGTACAAATTCAAAAACTCACCAGCAGTTTAGCTTCACGACCTTCCAGATGGAAAAACAGCAAGCCAATGAGTTGGAAATTTGTTTTTTGCGACAACCGCCAAAAAGCAAACTGCTGTGTGGTGGGAGCGTGGGAGAGAGAGGGACGTATATGCTAGAAAAAGACAATACGACCAACAACGCAATGTTGCCATTCTCAATATTATTATTAGGTTCCGAATAGCGGTACAGTTGTTTAATATGACTTTGACTACTTCATAAAATACAAATCAAAATATATTTGATAAAATAATTGGATTTGTTCCTAGAAATCGTATAGACATAGCCAGTTCTAGCAATGTTGCTGTAGTAAAATATTTTTATGGTAATTACTGGCAATACAGCTCTAGAAACGGAGCACACATGTACAATTATGAAGGGTCACTTCATTCCAAGGAAGTCAATAGGCCTTGATTATGCGTGACTGATAAAAATTTAAAACTTTACCTGAAATATGCATAAAATAGCAATAGTTATTTGTACAACAAGAGATCAAAGTTTGATATTTCTTCGAGTGCTTATTTTGAGTCCCGTGCCAGCGAAAGATTCTATAATAGATTCACGAGCGTAGCGAGTGAATCTAATTTAGAATCTTGAGCGTAGTAAGGGATTCAAAAGCGCACGAGATGTAAATAACTTTGATCTCGTGTAGTACACAAAATTTTTCACCCTAAGCAGTGAGAACATACCTAGAGGGATAGAGATAATAGAACCCAAGTATATTGAACTTGTATTAGACCCCGCATGTTGAAATGACATTTGACTATAAAGATCACTTGAATGACATTTTTTCTCACTCAGTGAGCAAAATGCGATTTTGCTCACTCATTTTGTTACACTCAGTGAGCAAACTGCGATTTTGCTCACTGAGTGAGACAAAATGACTCAGTGAGCAAAATCGCATTTTGCTCACTCTTTTTAAGAAGCAAAGTACCCTTGTTCGAGCTGCTGAGGTGAAAAATAAATTATTAAAAGTTCATGTTTAACTAACAATTATTATATTAAATATAAAATTAAAGAGAATATCATAAGATTTTGTAACATATAGTGCGTGAAATAAAACGTAAAGATTTTGTAAAAGTTGCTGTATGAAAAAAAACAACCAACCTTATTTTTAATTATATAATAAATTATCATGCTCGGGTATAAATAGTAATTAAGTAACGCCCTTTATTATTACAGCTACCATATAAATAATATAAAGTCTTTCACAAATTGTACCATTTTAAAATAGCAAATAAAAAGTTGTTTATTGTTTGTCATTAAGAATTTTTTCATCAGCAACACTGTTAAAACTGTCAAGAAAATGTAGGTTGATAGGTCTTGTTTCTCCGCTACTCTACTCCGGTTGCACACATTTCATGATGTTTCGAATTTCCACACACCATAAAACAATTGACGAGTGACAAACAAGTTAATTTGAATCATGTGACCGCGAAACAAGTGTCCACGCGGCATAAACTTATTTAGACTATCTAAAAAACTGTAATACGCACACATAAATAAATAAAATAATTTCCTCAATAATCAATATTTTGGTGCGACTTAGGTTCGTCATAAACACATGTTATTACACGCTTTAAGTTTTATGACTACTAAGTGAATAATAGGTACTTTATTGCAGTGTTAAGTGATTGTTACGAGAATATTACATGTGTATAAGTGCGATTTTTTTACGTAACTACTGGTAGTGGTCTTGTAATGTGATAGTTACAACACTCGTATCGGGGGCACAGAAAACTGTTTACAAGCGGTTTAAATACTTGGTAAGTATGTAAACAAGATTTTGTTAAGCAATAGACATAACTTAAAATCAGGTTTCTTGAGTCCACAGAGATGACAGAGGAAAAGTTTTGTTACTTGTTTATACCACAATTTTATTTTATTTTTTGTTATTAGTTAAGTACTATTGATTTAGATAAAAGTATTTTTAAAATTTATAATTAGAGGGCGGAGTACCGGTGGCAAATTTCACACTAAATGTATGGAGTCGCCTAAGTATTCTTAATGATTAAATAAATAACGAATAAATGATTAATTTTGCATAATAATTTTTAGGAACTTATAGAAATTATCTTACGAGCATACAAATATAATGTAATATGTTGTTAATATCTATAATACATAATAATATGTTTTCTTATCAAAACATTATCAATAGGTACTAAATACTAGACTAAGAAGTTATACCTGCCAAACGATATATTATTTTCAAGACCATTCAATTACAATTGAGGACTGGAATTATGTGTTCGAGGTCCTCCTCACAATCTACACTTAAGTGCGTATCCATGTTATAAAATGACTGGACTATGGCCACATGTTCCTGGTTTTTCGGAGTGATTCGGTTTCTTAATTTATTGAAGATCCATTTATGAGTGGAAAACGATCGCTCTACATCTACCGATGTCATGGTTGCATGTTTAAGGACTTGTTTATAATTTTCCATTGTAATCATATTCCTTAATTCGTCAGCATCTGGGTTTCTATCTAGAACCAATTTGAGTTTCACTTCCTTGGAGGCTTAAAATAGTCCTAACTATATCTATTACCAAAAAACTTTCTTCTATCGGAATTTTAGTGCATAGTGTTAAGTACTTACTTCCAATTTACGAGTAGGTACCATACTAAGTACATTAGGTAAATGAATAATTTTATTATTCAAGCCTAAAATAATAATTATAAAAACGACTCCATACCTTTTGTGTGAAATTTGCCACCGGTACTCCGCCCTCTATTTATAATTCATTACTTGAGTTGATAATATTTTTTTAGATATTGTGAGACCCATAAGCATAATTTTGTTTTTGAATTTGGAGCCTACTGTTTTTTAACAGAAATACATCATCTGTGAAAATTACAACTGTCTAGCTATCATGGTTCATGAGTTACAGCCTGGTGACAGACAGATGGACAGTGGGGTCTTAGTAATAGGGTCCTATTTTTACCCTTTGGTTACGGGACCCTAAAAAATATAGTATAGCGGTTGCTCTTAATGACTAGGTACCCCCCTTATTCATAAACATTTACTAAAGTTGACAAGCCAATAACAATTGTTTGTCCCTTTCCATCATACCAATACGTTGGAAAGGGACAAACAATTATTATCGGCTTCCCAACTTTAGCAAACGTTTATGAATAAGGGGGTAAGAATTTATAGAGACAAGTGGTTTACAAATGCCTGAAGGCCTACCGCAAACCACGTTCAACGTGTTGTCTCTCTGTCGCACTTGTAAATTTGTACGTAAGTGTGACGGTGAGGCAACACAACAAACATGGTTCGCGGTAGACCCTCGGAACTAGGATTCCTTGTTTCAGGCAGCAAACGACAATACTAACAATTTTTTTTATAAACTTTAAGTACACAATAAGTCTTATCACCTTAACAAAATAAGTAGGTTCTTAAGCAACTCATTAAAAAAACGCAGCTAATGAGGTTCGATATAAGGATATCGTAGCAAATTTCCCTTAAAGTTAGGCATTTAAATTACCTATACATTTTAATGTGGTTTTCCGTAAGTATGAACAGTTAGGTAAGTATTCAAATTTGAAAGAGGAAATGTAGATTGTAGATACATATAAAGTAGTATCCCGTATCCAGTGTTGGCCGAACGTTAATTGCAATTGACCATTAACCATTATAAATTGAACCGTAAACGGTAACGGACGATTAAAGTTGACGGTTCAACTTATACTGGTTAATGGTCAAGAATTCTCAATTGCATTAACGTTTCGGCCAACACTGCCCGTATCCGTAGTAATAATATAATATAATTATAATATAGGTCATTCCATTCCTGAACCGCTTACACCAGTGTTGCTCCTGTGGCCCATTTCTTGAACGATATTAGTCTAATATTATTAGTGTGTTGCTATAGTAACCCATACAACTTGACAGTTTGTGGACTAATAATATTAGTCTAATGCCGTTCGAGAAATGGGCCCCAGGTCGTCTTTAAGGCCCCCCCACATCTAGCGTCTTTCTAGCGTCGGCGTCTGTCGGCGTCGGTCCAGCGCTATGGAAAATGACGTCGCTGCGCAGTTGCGTCGACGCTGCGTCGACGTTGCGTCAACGTCGGCCATAGAATTGTAGACGCCGACGCTCGAAAGACGCCAGATGTGGGGGGGCCCTTACGACGACTGTTTCAGGGGCCCACCTAGTTAGTAGCAAGTCACGGCCTGCCACGATAACGTGTTGAAATATTGTTATTGTTATGGCAGGTGTCCGGACCTCTGGGCAATAGACCAATCTTTTGACCAGCCGGCACTCTTCTCCCCTGTATTTACAATAGATCCAGCTGTGAACTGCCTTAGGCCCCCCCCCACATCTAGCGTCTTTCGAGCGTCGGCGTGTGTCGGCGTCTGGTCAGCGCTATGGAAAATGACGTCGCTGCGCAGTTGCGTCGAGGCTGCGTCGACGTGTCGAGCAGCGGCCATAGAATTGTATAGTTCGTTTTTTTTAGCATTAGAAAGAAGTCCACAGAAGTAAGTGTACAGTTTTTATCAGGCTCTTTAATTGTTAATAATTATTGAATTATCTAATGTAGCACGGTCAATACATATAATTTACTTCAAATTATTACCGCTAAAAGTGCCGGATTTGGAACCACAAGCTTACTTCTGCGAAGTTCTTTCTAATGCTAAAAAAAACGAACTATAGACGCCGACGCTCGAAAGACGCCAGATGTGGGGGGGCCCTTACGGGCCGATTTGTACCCGTGAATGGGTTCTAGCTGACACTGGTAAGGCTACAGATGTATTGCATAATTGTTTTCCATCGTATTTTGTCGGAAATGTTCGTATTTGTCATGCTACTTCTTTCAAACTCAGTACTTTTTGTACCGAGACTGGCTGAAATAGCAAGACACGTTCGTACGTTTCCGTGAAAATACGATGGAAAATAATTATACACAGTATATCTATAGGTACTGTAGGAGAATAGCCGGATAAACATACGAAAGCATTTGTCCATTCGGGCAAAACACCATCTGTGCGTTTATGACCTATTAGGATTATATTATGGGTTGATGTAATGCAATAGGCCCTTATACGAGTACCTAAAAACATTCATACGATTAAAAGGCTGTTGAACTTTGCTTTTACCAACTCGAGGCTTACGAATGCTGTCATTACCACATAGGTATCTACGATCTAAATCAGTATTACATCTTAATATCTACGCAAGAAGATTCAAATTGTAATTACTTTTTAGGCTTCTGCAGCTAAAGGTATTTATGCTACAGCAGTGGGGAGACCCTCATCCTAGTCATCCTTTCGGGCAAACTCGGCTCCGTTCGGCTCAGCATTGCTCCGAGCAATTATTAGGGTTGGCATCACTTGACGTCCATTTGCGTGCACGACCACAGATAAGATAATGGATTGAATTTTGACAACCCTAAATTGCCATACATTAGAAATGGACAACATGATTCGCCCCTGAATCGCTGTCAAACTTCGGTTTTCTTTTATTTATTCTGTACTAAAGATACTTATGCCACAGTAACTACCTACGTCTATAGCTGGAAACAAATTATCGGACGCGGCTGACGGACGCGGCTCACAGCCGCGACTTATACCTATCTAGATAATGAATATACACTGAACTGTGCAAACTATCGGAGGTAAGCCGTGGACGTGACCTTGAGCCTTCGGACATCCGACAGAAATCTGGCGCGCTGGATGTTCCTGTCAGCCGAAAGCCACGTCCCGAACACTGTGCACACTTTTATGTCGCGCCCGTCAGCCGCGTCCGATAATTTGTTTCCAGTTTATTTCATTAGAAATCCACAGGACTCGATCAATCGGCGACGTGGTACAGTAAGCAGCAGAAGTTGCTACAGCGGGCTAGCCTAGGTGTTCAAAATGATCTTGACGCGACTTTATTGTTAATATAATAAGAGCGTGTCAAGGTAATTTTGAACACCTCGCCCGCTTAGCAACTTCTGATGCTGACGTTGGCCGACTTTACTACATTTGGTTTGACCAGCTTTGAAAGATAAGGTTTATTTACAAATAAACCAGTCAGATGGTTAGTTTTTCAAGCGTGTTGCTTATTTGCCGCGTTCATTAAATTAATAGCAACCGTAGTAGAGCGGAAATACATAATTGAGTGCATTTCCCACGGATAGCCACAAATTGGCATAATTGTGACTTTTGTACCTAATCTATCATCATTACTGCACTGCCCCACCAGTGCCCCCCAGTGTATTATAGGCAAAAACTGGCCGAGTACGAATCGTCGAACCCCAAGAGTTTGATCCATGGACTATAGAGTAACCTTCAATAGTTCGTTCTGCAATTAGAGACATGTGCACACAGTCGCACTTCTCACTCACTACATACCGATGGTATCTAGGCTATGATTTTAGTACCTACCTATGAAATATAACACCTTTTATGTACCTAGGTATACCTATAGTCACAATAAATATATTATAATTATGAAACAAAAAACAGTCTGATAACTGACGGGCCGCCGAACTAGTCTCCGCCATACAATTTAATCTCACAACATTTCCATACCGGATTTCATCCTTAATCCGTTCAGCAGTTTAAGCGTGAAGAGGTAGCAGACAGACAGACGGTTACTTTTGCATTTATTTTATTATACTTAATATTAGTAGATACTGTGGTTCCCAATCCCAACGGTAGATAGTTTTGTCAAACCTATTTTAGAAAGAGATTGCTACATTGATGATAACCGGGTTTGGTTATTGTAATAGGTAGGTAAGGGGTCATCCATTAATTACATCACACGTTTAGGGGGAGGGAGGGGGTCAAGAAAATGTGACATATTGTGACATGGGGGAGGGGGGAGACACAAACTTTGTGATGTCACATTAACTTCATCAGTAACCGAAAATTTATTTAAATTATTTTATTCGCTGTACATTTAAATAACATACAACGAACGTTTTTAAAACGATAATCGTTTTTATTCGTTTAATTTTCTTTCCTAAGCAGTTTTGGCTTATAAAATTACTAATATTTATATCGTCAAAAATATTTTGATAAAATATTAATAATACTAAGGTACTTACTTAATTCGATTTGGCGATTTCGTAGAAAAAATGTGACGTCACACTAGGGGGAGGGGTTTGCCAAATGTGACCAAGTGTGACAAGGAGGGGGGAGGGGTCAAAAAACCTAGAAATTCGTGTGACGTAATTAATGGATGACCCCTAATTGCTAAGACCGATAAGTAATCTAATCTAGTTATTAAGAGCTAATAAAAGATAAAAAGTGTCCTTCACTTTTAATACTCCATTTCAGGGTTCCGTACCTCAAAAGGAAAAAACGGAACCCTTATAGGATCACTCGTGTGTCTGTCTGTCCGTCTGTCACAGCCTATTTTCTCCGAAATTACTGGACCAATTAAGTTGAAATTCGGTACACATATGTAAGTATGTTACCCAAAGACGGACATGTAACGTAAACAAAAGAAATTTGACCACCCCTCCCCCTTCATCTCCGAAACTACTGGGTCTAAAATTTTTAAAAAACATACATAAAATAGGTCTTTACTTATTGATAACAGGAAAACCTATTAGAAATGTACAGTCAAGCGTGAGTCGGATATAATTACTTAATTTTTGATCCGACCCCTACGGATTTTTAACGACATTTCTCACGTTTGACATAAAAAATTCATTGTTATTTTATGATATAGGCAGTGGGCCGACCTTTCCTTCCTCCTTCCTTCCTCCCTTCCTTTTCCGTCCTTTTGGGCATTCTCGGCTCTATTCGGCTCAGCATTGCCACAGAATAAATAATAAAATAATAGTACTAGGTACAGAAGACTCACTCTCGAACAAAACGAGTCTGTTACGATCAGCACAGATATGGCCGCTAGGTGGCGACAGCGCCACGCGCGGCTTATGGCAAACCCCAAAATTGGGGTGGAACGGATGTACTTTTAGCCACCTGTAGCAAAGCGACGAAATCGCGGAGTGAGCCACGCCTGGCATTGCTCCGAGCAATTATTAGGGTTGGCACAACTTGTGGGACTTTACTGTAGTAAAGTTAAATATCTTTAAATCCTTGACCTTGGCCGAAAGACCCTTAATCCTTCAGATACACAGTATTCGATGAAAACTGGGGCACTGCGTGTTTTGTATTATACGTTAGCATGTCGGTAACAGCACGCAATTTCCGTTCCCAATCCTTTTACAAACTGTATAGGCCCGATTCGGATTATATATGAAATAGACATCTATTAGACATCACCAAGATACGATAACGATATGTTTAAGATCTAACCTGTCAAATTTGACATTTGCGCGATTCTGGAGATACTCTTGAACGATTTCCACAGGATATGACTTGGAGATCTAATTCACATCTAATAGATATCTTACTCTAACTAACGTAAAAGTGACATTACTTGCCCGAATTGCGTTGCAAAAGAGAACTAGTTGATATCTAAACTATAACGTATTTAGAATGGATCTAGTACGTGTCGTCTCTTGTGAATATTTTGAAGTTCGAATACGGTAGCATGTATTCTACTTTATCACATTCATTGCCAGCAAGTGCTACGGGTTACGCTCGTAGCGCATACCCACGGTTTCGCCGTATGTAGCGCGTAGTCGCTACGAACAATGTACCCGACAGACGATCCTTGGTCCTGGATGTGTTATGGAAGCGCCGGTGGCCTAGCGGTAAGAGCGTGTGGCTTTCAATCCGGAGGTCGCGGTTTCGAACCCTCGTACTCGTACCAATCAGTTTTTCGGAACTTATGTACGAAATATCATTTGATATCTACCAGTTGCTTTTTGGTGAAGGAAAACATCATGAGGAAATCGGACTAATCGTAACAAACAAGTTCCGTGAGAAAACCGGACTAATCGCAATAAGGGCTAGTTTCCCCTCTGGGTTGGAAGGTCAGATGGCAGTTGCTTTCGTAAAAACTAGTGCCTACGTCAATTCTTGGGATTAGTTGCCAAGCGGACCCCAGGCTCCCATGAGCCGTGGGAAAAATGCCGGGATAACGCGAGGAAGGAGAAGAATATTCTACTTTATATATACCCGAATAAGGATTTCAATTAAATTCAATGAATTTACAATAGCAATCTTACATGCAGATGGAGTGTAATGGTAACATTCCATTTCTAACCGCAGCTGCACTACCGGTACTGAACGCGTCGCTGTCATTGTCAATTTCCACAGTAAAATTGACAGTAGAGCAGCTGTCGTTGGAAATGGAATGTTACCCTAATAAAAACCGGACAAGTGCGAGTCGGGCTCGCCTGTGAAAATCATCTGTGAAAATTTAAACTGTCTAGCTATCACGGCTCATGAGGTACAGCCTGGTGACAGAGAGACGGGCAGTAGAGTCATAGTAATAGGGTCCCATTTTTACCCTTTGGGGACGGAACCCTAATAAGTTTTTGGCAAAAATTTCATTTTTGGTACAAGCTTTTATCGCTGACTGTACTTTTCTTACGACAGACAACTAAGATACTCATCGAGACAATTCTAAAAACCTCTAACACAATTACTCGTAGGTTGCGTTGTTTCATCACAGAGTTCCTATGGCCACCTCCTGTTTCCATCATCAGATCAGCTCGATGGTACCATAATATTGCATTGTCAATTTGTCATCCGATTTATACATGCATGCAAAATTTCCGCTCAATCGAAAACCGGGAACTGGATCAAATTTAACATGCAAGATTTGATTACAGACAGACAGACAACGGTCAGGTGAAACTAAAAAAAAAACCGGCCAAGTGCGAGTCGGACTCGCGTTCCAAGGGTTCCGTATATTACACCATTTTTAACAATGTATTTTTTATGTGAAACCTGAGTGAAATCACTTTAAAAAATCCGTAGGGGTCGGATCAAAAACTGTAATTAAGTCCGACTCACGCTTGACTGTACATTTCTAATTGGTTTTCCTGTCATCTATAGGTACAGACCTATTTTATGTATTTTTTTCAAAATTTTAGACCTAGTAGTTTCGGAGATAAAGGGATGGGGAATGGTCATTTTTTGCCTATTTTCTTGAATAACTTCTAAACTGTTCATTCGAAAATTATAAAATATATATATTTGAGATCCTTACAATAAGCTCTTTCATTTGATATGTAACATGATATAGTTTGAAAATTTCAATTTTTTCATTTACCCCCCAAAAGTGGCCCCCATGTTTAAAATTCATTTGTTTACGTTACATGTCCGTATTTGGGTCACAAACTTACATATGTGTACCAAATTTCAACTTGATTGGTCCAGTACTTCCGGAGAAAATCGGCTGTGACAGACGGACAGACAGACGCACGAGTGATCCTATAAGGGTTCCGTTTTTTTCCTTTTGAGATACGGAACCCTAAAAAAGGCTGTAAAAAGGGTTGGCTTCCGCGTGGCCCCTTTTGGTGCGAGGGCGAGAACCCACTTTGCCCACGCCTAGCTTCACCACTGCCTAGGGTTTGCACGACGGATCCGAAATGTATGGGAAGATCCGCGGATCCGGATCCAGATCCGGATAATTTCATACATTTCGGATCCGGATTGCAAACCCTACCACTGCCGCTCGCTTTCCATCAGGTTCTAATAATGGGAAAAGCCATTATTGCATGTACTAATTAGGTAGACAGCTGATTGGTACTGATTTTTATCACCAGGCAATATGGCGTCGAAGTTTCCATTAGTTATTGATTGACCGATCGAAGCGAGGTCTCGTATCAACTTGGGCACAAAAACTTTCGTACTTGAGAGTGAGACTCAAATAAGAAAAAAAGCGGCCAAGTGCGAGTCGGACTCGCCCATGAAGGGTTCCGTAACAGCAAGTAACATCATAAAATTGCCGTTTACGATTTATGACGTATAAAAAAAATAACTACTTACTTAGATCACGTTCAAACCAATTTTCGGTGGAAGTTTGCATGGTAATGTACATCATATATCGAGGGATGGGCGGTAAAACCCAATAAGTCATGCAAACAGGTTATTGAAATTAGAACTATATGTTACATGCGTAGAGTTCTTATTTAAGTGACAAAATATCTAGACTTATCGGGTTTGACCGCCCAGCCTTTTTTTTAGTTTTATCATTCTCTTATTATATGATATTAGAAACCTCAATATCATTTTTAAAGAGCTATCCATAGATACCCCACACGTATGGGTTTGATGGAAAAATCATTTTTGAGTTTCAGTTCTAAGTATGGGGAACCCCCAAAATTTATTGTCTTTTTTCTATTTTTGTGTGAAAATCTTAATGAGGTTCACAGAATACATCTACTTACCAAGTTTCAACAGTACACTGTTAAAAATTATGTAATTTTACATGCAAAAAAAATACATAATCCTGTAAAATTCCCGAAAAATCTGGGAAATTTACGGAAAAATATGACATTTTACGTAATTCTCGTAAATTTTTCATTTTTTCGGTAAAATCAATAATTTTTATGTAGTTTTACATAAAATTTATGTAATAATCACTAAGCCATGGATATTTACATAAAATCTGTAAAATTACATGGAATGTTCGGGATAAATACATTTTGGTATGTATTTTTTACGATTGAAGAGGGAATTTTACTTAGAAATCTCGCAATATTACCTATTTTCGTGAAAAATACATTTTTATGTAAATTGACTTACGTCTTATGTAATATTCCGTAAGATATCAGTAAAATTACAAAAAAACATTATGAAATTTCCCAACATTTCTTTAATTTTACATATATTCTGTTCAATTTACTGTTTAAATGGTCTTTTTACATAACATATATGTAATAATCACTAAGAGATGGAAGTTTACATAAAATCTGCAAAATTACATGGAATGTTTGGGACAAATACTTTTTTTTATGTGTTTTTAACAATTAAAAAGAGAATTTTACATAAACATCTCGTAATTTTACCATTTTTTTTTCAAATTACGTATTTGTGTAAATTTACTTACGTGTAATGTAATATTCGGAATAATGTCAGGAAAATTACAAACAATAATATAAAATTTCCAAAAATTTTTTTTAATTTTACATATTTTCTGTAAATTTACTGTTTAAATGTGTCGCTTTACATAATAAATATATAATAATCACTAAGAGATAGAAGTTTACATAAAATCTGTAAAATTACATGGAATGTTTGGGACAAATACATTTTTTTATGTGTTTATATCAATTAAAATGGGTATTTTACATAAAAATCTCATAATTTTACCTAATTTTGTGAAAATTACATTTTTGTGTAAAGTTACTCACGTCTTATGTAAAATTCCAAAAAATGTCATTAAAATCACAAAAAACATTATGAAGTTTCCCAACATTTCTTCATTTTACATATATATTCTGTAGAAATTACTGTTTAAATGGTATTTTTACATAATAAATATGTAATAATTACTAAGAGATGAACGTTTACATAAAATCTGTAAAATTACATGGAACTTTTGGGACAAATACTTTTTTAATGTGTTTTTAACAATTAAATCGGGAATTTGACATAAAAATCTCGTAATTTTACCATTTTTTATTGAGAAACACATTTTTATTACAATTTACTTACTTCTTATGTAATATTCCGAAAAATATCAGAAAAATTACAAAAAACATAATGACATTTCCCAACATTTTTTTAATTTTACAAATTTTCTGTAAACTTCCTGTTCAAATGGGTCTTTTTACACGATACATATGTAATAGTCACTAAGAAATGCTCGTTTACATAAATATCTGTAATACTACAATTGATTTTTAACAATTGGAACGGGTATTTTACATAAAAATCTCGCAAATTTATTATTTCTTTTGAAAAATACATTTTTATGTAAATTTACTTAAGTCTTATGTAATATTCCGAAACATGTCAGTAATATTACAAACAATATAATGAAATTTACCAATATCTTCTTAATGGTATACCTACATATTTTCTGTAAATTTACTGGTAAAATAAATAAATAATATATAGGACAATTTTACACAAATTAACCTAGTCCCACAGTAAGCTCAATAAGGATTGTGTTGTGGGCACTTTAGGTATAAATGTATAATCGATACATTCTTGAATACATAGGCAACATCCATAACTCCTGATGAACAAATATATTACGTGATAATAGACACACAAATAAATGCTCTGACCAGGATGCAAACCCGGGACGTCCTGCTTTATAGGCAGGGTCACTATCAACTAATAGGCTAAGGAGGCCGTGAAAATGTTTTTTTTTACATATTCAATATGTATTGTATAGTAATCACTAAGACAATGGACTTTTACATAAAATCTGTAAAATTACATGGAATGTCAGGGACAAAAATAATTTTATTATTTACGTATTTTTCTATATTATATAAAGCTGCAATACGACTGACTGATGACACAATTGTTCTCCCAGAAGGAGGTTCGTGGTGTGTTAGACTTTGACAGTTTCATATAGAGGGCGGTCTCGTGATCTCCAGAAAATTCCGACTTTTGGTCTACCGCTTCCGGTCAGAAAATTGTTGGACGGGCCGGCCAAACGGTCAGACCTAGGTGGTGCTCGACCAAATGTCATAGAGGGACCCTGGCAGTTTTTAACGCGGCGCTGAGCTTCGAAACCCAGCGCTGCCGTGTCACGCGCATCTCATGTAACTTTAAAAGTCGAGTTTCGAGATAATTACGTTTAAAGTTTTAAAGATTCAAATGCTGTTATCGTTGACGGTTCGTCGTAATTTTTTTATTTTATCTAATCTACATGTAGGAAATATGGTCACAGACTGGGCCCTTTAATTTTTGTTTCGCATAATTGAATAGTTTTCATTTTATTCGAATTAAATGTTTCCGCATGATCAACTCTTCCATACTATAGTGGTCACACGAAGTCATGTAAGTCAAGTTACATGACATTCGCGTGATCAGACGTGACACGTATTACTATAGGAATATTGTTGTCGTATAAATCAAGCGCTCGGCCAGTCATGCCTAACTCCGGTAACTTAAGAAACGATGTTGATATTTTGGTTGTGTCAGTCATACAACTTAAGTTAACTGAGTTGTGCCTGACGCCATCGGCAAAAAAATGAAGTTACATGAGTTAGCCATATGCTTTTCTCAGTAAATAATGAAGATTTTCAAAATTTTCTTATAGAAGATATATATTTAATGGTTTTTAAGACGATTTAGACTGGTTATTCGTAACTCATGTAACTCGAGTTAACGGAGTTAGGCGTGACACGGCAGAGCGAAGGTCGAAGGCCGAGCTCCGCGTAGGGCCGAAGGCCCGGAGCGTCCTTTTCGATTTCCCAAACACGCGAGGCCGAAGGCCGAGCTGCAGGAATGAAGTGCTCGCAAGCGGATCTTTTTGTCCTAGCAAAAGTACAACTTTATTTCTTTTTCCCTTTGGAAAACAAACTACTACACAATTACAACAGCAACAACAACATTACCAACAACAACACATCAACAACAGCACCAACAGCAAACAACACGCGTACCGCGGGGAACTTTACATAAAAGTGTCGTGATTTTACCTACTTTCGTGAATTTTTTTTTATGTAAATTTACTTATCTATTATGTAATATTCAGAAAAATGCCAGTAAAATTAAAAACAATACAATGAAATTTTCCAATATTTCTTTAATTTTCTGCAAATTTACTATTTCAATGTGTGTCTTTACATTACATTTTTATTTATTTTATTTCAAACAAGTTAAACAGCATAAAAGTAAAAATACCAAACCACTACTTAACTAACTTAGCGCCACTTGCACTGTCCCACTAATCCGAGGTTAACCGGTTAAACCGTTAATCCAGTGTCAAATTGTACTGGTAACCAAGGTAACTCCAGATTTAACCGGTTAACCCCGGGTTAGTGGAATGGTGCAAGGGGCCCTTAGGGTGGTATTTCACCTGTCAAATTTGCATTCAATTTCTTTGTCCAATGTCAGTGCATCTCACTCTCTCATTATTAAGTGTGAGTGATAACAATAAATAAGTACTGTGTGTTTATAACTTTTTTTTATTATTTTGTAAGTGTTTTTATATTTTACTTTTATATTCATATTATAATTAACCTAACTTAAGAAGAAAAATAAATAAAGAGAATAAGTACTAAAAAGTACGGAACCCTCGGTGGGCGAGTCCCACTCGCACTTGTCCGGTTTTTTTCACATTTATGAATTCCTAGCTCTTGCCCGCGAGTTCGTCTGGTAACATACGACTACCCATTAAGGGTGACTCACTTTAGACCGGGCCGTGCCCGGGCCGGAGCTTCCGGCGCATCGTTTTCTATGGAATGCATCACGTGTTCGCCTGTCATGTCATAGAAACGTACCTAAGCGCCGGAAGGAATATAATGTTTATAAAAGTGTTGTGTACTTTATGATAAATAAATAAAAAAAAAAAAAAAAAAAAAAAAAAAAAGCTCCGGCCCGGATGCGGCCCGGTCTAACGTGAGCGTGAGTTATCCTTTACCTACATACATAGAATAGAACACAAACTACTTAATGCCTAATGGTAACATTCCATTTCTAACCGCAGCTGCATTACTGTCAATTTTACTATGGAAATTGACAATGACAGCGACGCGTTCAGTACCGGTAGTGCAGCTGCGGTTAGAAATGGAATGTTACCATAAAGCTGCTAACAGTGCTAACACATTACCGCAACGCACCAAGGACACACCGGACAAGGTTGTTGTCAAGGTCTTACTTATGGGTGCGTCGCAATGACCTTGGTGCGGTGCGGTAATGTGTCCAATGATATGTTTGTCCAATGTCATGGCATCTCACTCTCTCTCTCAAGCAAAATGTGAGACAAAACACACATTGGACAAAGAAACAGAAACTGGACAGGTGGAATACCCTAATACAATTCCGTGAACAAGTTTTAACCTGCTGAGAATGCCGCCCGTGCGGTCGAAATTAAGAAGGTACTTAGGTACTTACTTAGTAAGTAGGTACAGTCACCTGCAATAATATGTTACTCTTCAAAGGCCGCAAAAATATCTGACACGACCTTATCTGTAGAGCCATAAGAGCGTGTCACATATTATTGCGGCCTTCGAAGAGTAACATATTATTGCAGGTGACTGTACTTACCTAATTAATTTTAGGCAAAATCGGTTTGTGCTCACACCACATCGTTACTACTAATACCTACTTAAAGATAAATAGATTCATTAATATTATGTAAAGATAGAAATACTTAGTTACTTAATACGAAATCTACATACATATCTAGGTAGGTACCTATTTATTTGGGTTCGTCTTTGACGTCTCTAAAAATAAATATGTCAAATATTCATATCAGATATAGGCATTTTTGAGAAAATTTTACAAGAATAGAATAACTTACAAAAAATGTATGTGGTTTGACAGTTTTTATGTCAAAGCGAGGTAAAGTCGCTAATTCGCCACCACCACCTGGCGGGATAAAAAGTTAGTTTTCCTCCCAATTAATTTTTAAGTAAATATGGGATAGGGTAAAATGGCCCAATTAGAAAAAAGGTAATCGATCATGAAGTCTCTTTTTATTAAAAAATTAAGTCACAGCAAATATGTTACAAAAAATTATTAACTACATGTAATTAAAAACTACATAAAGCTACAACTAACTACAATATAAACTAAAATTATAAATAAAAACCTGGCTCCAGCTCTGTGCCTTTGGGCAGGGTGCCAAGAAGGCTGGCGGCATTGCCGCGCTGTCCAATTGTATTTTTCCACAGTTTTGTCTTTTCTGGTTCCACTAGGTACGGCCAGGGTTCAGCATCAGCTCAGCTCTATGTATACTAATACCTTCTCCCGAATGTAACAAACACTTTTCTGAAAACCACATCAAAATCGGTTCAGCTAAACGCGAGATAATCGCGGACAAATACACCGTGTAACATGAGGAAACCGAAATATTTTAAACCGAATAATTTTAACTGCGTATTCCTGATCATATTTAGAGACAAAAATGTCCTATAAACTTTTTTGAAATTCGCCTAGTTTCAGAGATAATATTAATTAAAAAAAAACAAGTTTTTATTGTTACAGAGTGTAAAAGACCTTTTTGATGGTGATGTTGCTGCTATGGGACGTAGTCTAAAATATCCTTCTTGATAGATATCAAAAAGTGACAAGTAACGCTTTGCAAAAAGTAGGTTTTACGAAAAAAAAATGTAAAAATCAATTTTAAGTGAAAAGTTTACCAATCAACATCAAATAACATTTATTTTTATGTACATGTACATTCAAGAAATTGAAAAAACAAAACAAAAAAATTTTTTTTTGGTGAAGTATACCTAAACTCATCTTACATTTTTTCTTTCTTTTGACCTCAGAAATGCGTGGTTAAAGCTATTCGGTTTCCTCATATTACACCGTGTATACTTACAAACATTCCGTGTAGTTTTGGACATATTATAAAAGTTATTCAACGATTAATGCAGGTGGCTGGTAATAGGGCACTTTACCCTATGATAATAAATCTTCCTCGCGCTATCCCAGCTTTTTGCCACAGCTCATGGGAGCCTGGGAACTGCTTGGCAACTAATCCCGGGAATTGGCGTAGGCACTAGTTTTTACAGAAGCGACTGCCATCTGACCTTCTAACCCAGAGGGGAAACTAGGAAACTTGTTGGAATTAGTCCGGTTTCCTCACCATGTTTTCCTCTTCACCGAAAAGCGATTGGTAAATATCAAATGATACCTATTTCGTACATAAATTCTTTTCAACTTTACCGTATGATAAGCTACAAAAAAAAAATTAGAAAACTAAGGGATTCAGATAGGTCATTCATTGGCTCCAGGGAACCCCTTAATGTGAATTACAGCATCAAAGTTGGAAGCAACAAAACTTACGATGTTATTTATATGTACCAATGTCAGCAATTATTGGTAAAATTGTGTACCTAATTATTAATTTCGAAAAATAAACTATAAATCTTCAAATATGAATTCATATCCGTTAGCACTCGCGGATTGGACGAATTTTGTGCGGCACTGGCACACACCCAATCACGGATCAATATTATAACGCGCGCCAATGGCGCGCGAGCTACATGGATCACGCGATCGCTAGTCAGGCGCACCCCCCCCCCCCCCCCGCCCGCCACGAACCTGTACCTATGCGCTGCGCAGTTCATGACTTCACATCAAAATGGCGCTCGCTCACTCGCTGTGCGTAGAACGTAGTACTTGTGTAAACGTGTAAATAAATTGGAGATAGCATACAAGAAAACAGGTAAATATAAGTATTAGATATACCTTTACTTTCTTGCATCGAATATCTAGTGAAATCTGCATTAGACCTCAAAACGTTATGTACTTCCAGAAAGGGTTCGCGGTTCAACTTTTTTCTAACGGTTTCCTCGGCGTCCTTTACAAAGTCCAGTTGATATCGTGTCCTGTCCACGTCCAGGGTGGATCAGACCTGATCTACAAAATCTTGGAGCAGCCGCTTTCGTCGTATGCCATTAAAAAAATGTAAGTATTTATTAGCTAAGTACATCTAAATTTAAAACGATATTAGTACATGCTTGATTGTGTAGGTTAATTAAATAGTCACCAACACTAATAAATTGTGTTATTCTTTTACAGTAAAACATGCCCGTTATTAAAATTTGGTCAGTAGACCAAACAATCAAGAAAGCTGTTCCAATAATGGACCCAACTTTAAAAAATATCATTGAAAAAGGTGAGTAAATCTAAATTAATTTGACTTTTCGTAATGAAATATTTTTTGTGTAATTGTAGAATGTAGTGTATTGTAGAATAGACTATAATTGGATACCTACTGTTAAGCATTAATGTGCTGACTCAAACCACATTTATTTTGCAGTATGATGTCAATTTAAAAATTTGACGCTTGAAGTTGACAAGATAGAGCTGATGCTGAACCCTGGCTGTACCTAGTGGAACTCAGGTTTGGTGCAACATAGGCCCACGCTATTTTGATCATCCGTCACATAGAGGGAGAGCAATACCCAAGATATAATTCATAATCCATTTTCTTCCAGATGAGGTACCATCCTAAATATAGTAGTTCCATTTACTAATCTTATTAACTTTTTCTTTTCCAGGAACCATTAACCAGGGTTCAAGTTGCAGAGCTATCCGAAATAGCTGCGCCTAACATTGTATTTTTAGGTGAGACTTAATTATTATTACAATGATAAAATGCCTTACCTGCGAAGCATAACACTGTATGTTTCATATAATTTATAATTAATCATAATATAATCTATATGAAACATACAGTGTTAAAACGTAAATGTATTGAATAAACCTGTGGCCCTAGTGAAAAAGGGTACAAGTGTCGCGCAGCTTAGTTGTAAAAGGGGCATGGAACTTACACCCTTTTAAAACTGCGCTGCCCGAGACTTGTACCCTTACTCACTAGTAGTGCCACTTAACGTAATACGATAAATTATCTTATTTGAGGAGGAAGTATTAAATTTGGGGGCCTATTATATTACCTGTTTTAACCATTATGTTTTTTGTCCACAGATAATGAAAATATAATTATATTACTTGCTGGTAGAAAAAACGATTGTTAGCGAAACTGAGATTCTGCCTACGTCGTTACAACTATTGATGGCGGCTTACTGCAACTTGAATATGGAATGTCCAGTGGACTGTCAAAACACATTAGAATTTATACAAAGGTATATTTTTAAAATAAATCCTAAAGAAGGAAGTCATAAGTAATAGTTTTTGATTTTTAAAAAGCGTTTTTCAATTAAAAGACATGTCAAGATCGCTTAACTTCTTGCAAGTTCTTTCTAATGCTAAAAAAACTAACTATAATTAATGTCAGTAACAAACATTTTCAGACAATTCGTTACTTGAAATGGTATAGGTTTCACGCATTAGATTCACATAGGCCTTATTAACCGAAACTTTTATAAGACTAATTCATAAGAAGTACTTATGTACATAAGATATAATTTATAGTGTCGTATATGTCTTCTACTTTTTGTACTCTGTCACAGAATAAATAATAATAATATGCACGTAGACGTGTATATACGCGTGTGCTCTATAATTTTAGTGTGTGAAAATCAATAAATTTATTTCTTTGTATTTTTGTTTTTTATTAAATAACCTCCAAACTGTAAATTGCTTGTTGTTTGTATATTATGACTGATAAAATTAGTTCGTTTTACATGTTATTAGGCGATATTTCCTAGAGAATTCAATACAAATTTTGTACATTTACATGCTATCGATAATTCTCAGGATTTTGCTATTAGCAAGTTGGTATTTGTTTTCTCATGTACTTTAATAAATACAGTCTGCAGACAGGCTGCATTAATTAAAATACATAAGAAAAAAAACTAACGTATGGTTAATAACTAAATCTGGAGAATTACCGTAAATGTACAGAATTTGTATTGAATTTTACAGAAAAATATCCCCTAATAACATGAAATATTACCTAATTTTACAGGTAATAATACACAAACAACAAGTAATTTTACCTTGCCCATATTTAAAATCACAGTTTTCTTATGTAAAAATACATAAATTGTATCAGTAATATTACCGAATAAAATGGAAAAATACTTAAAAATCATTAAAAATACATAAAGTTTGTGGTAAAATCACATACGCAAACTGTAATAAAACACAATAATTTTGTAATATTACTGAATAAAAAGTAAATATACTTAAAAAAACATTAATAATAAATAAAGTTTGTGTAATTTTACAGACGAAATCTGTAACAAAATACATAATAATTCGGTAATATTCCCGAATAAAAGGGAAAAATACTTAAAAAAATCATTAATAATACATGTACTTTGTGTAAATTCACATACGAAATCTGTAATAAAACACATATTACTTCTGTGATATTACCAAATACAATGTAAATATACATAAAGTATCATTAATAATACAAAAACTTAATGTATTTTTACATACGAAATCTGTAACAAAACACATAATAATTGTGTAATGTTACCGAATAAAAAGTAAAAATACTCAAAAAACATTAATAATACATTAAGTTGGTGTAATTTTACACATGAAATCTGTAACAAAATACATAATAATTCGGTAATATTACTGAATAAAATGTAATCATACATAAAAATCATTACTAATACACAAACTTTATGTATTTATACATACGAAATTTGTAACAAAACATACAATTACCCTGTAATATTACCGAAAAAAATGTAAAAGTACGTAAATGAAATTTTACGGATATGTAAAATTACATAAATGAGATTTTACAGATTATGTAAAATTACATAAGTGAGATTTTTACATATCTGACAGTATGATTATGTAAAATTACATAAATGTAATTTTACATAACCGTCAATTTGTTTGATTATGTAAAATTACATAAATGTAAAATTACATAATAATGAAATCAGGTCGATATGTAAAATTACATACGCCTTGTAAAATTACATAATTATGTAAAAATACAGAAAAGTTAGGGCAACGAAAGTTGCCCTAAAATTATGTAAAATTCCCTGAATATTTTTAACAGTGTATAGTTCTTATAGTTTCGGAAAAAAGTGGCTGTGACATACGGACGGACAGACAGACAGACAGACAGACATGACGAATCCATAAGGGTTCCGTTTTTTTGCCATTTGGCTACGGAACCCTAAAAAGGGATATATATGTACCAGTCGTCAACTTTTATTGCGTTGTCCACAGAAGTGACCTTTTTCTAAAATCAGTTTCATCGGCTGAACTTTGATACCTAATGGTCGCTATTCTCTTTGACGTTAGTAATAAGTAATAATAGTTAAATGACCGCGTTAAAAGTTTTTCTACTAGGTACATGCAATCCACTGACGCGTGACCTTTATCCAATATTCATTGAAATGAAACCCACCAGCTTTGATTCATTACTAATGCTCGCCCTTGTCTATGGTTCGGTGGCCATCTTGAAAAGTTGTAGTGCAGAAAAATCGCTCTAGCGTGTTTAATTCACCTTTTTTTCTGGCACTTAGGTAAAGTTATAAAGTTACTGAAATAAGTACATAGTGGATTTAATGTGTCATTCATTCTTTTATATGATATAGGGACCGTGCGCGTTGGAGGGTCTGCCATCTTTTGGCCTGAATCGGAAACATGTGCACATGTACATTGCCAAAACAAGTGCTACCATCTACCGTTCTCGTCGGTATGTTTCCTTGTGCTTATTAGGTTCTGCCATCTTGTGGGTTAGATCGGTAGCATAAACGTCACGTTTACGTCTCGCACCAAAAATCTGACGGCTCCAATGCTTCGCCCTAATGCCGGCTACACACGTAACTATAAATCGTAGCGAACTGTGGAGTCTGATTTGCACAGTTTTATCTACCGTGTGTATGACAAATCGTTACGATAATTGACAACGATTTGTCATACATACGGTAGATAAAACTACGCAAGTCGGACTGCACAGATTAATCGCTACGATTTATAGTTACGTGTGTAGCCGGGGTAAAAGTAGTTAATGCATATCCTCCTCCTCCTATAGGAAGCATTTGAGCTGATGACAACGTTCAAAAGGTTGTATCGGTCCCATAGACCAACCCCTAGGCGGTTTTCGGTGATCGGTATAGTATGAATTATCTCAGATGATTTTTTCGAGTTCGGGTGCTAATCCGTTAAACAAAAGCCTTTGTTTCTTTTAAGAGCGGTCTACAGCTCGTGCCAAAGCAACCATGTCGTTTAAAAAGCAACTATCGTGATAGAATTAAGGTTCAAATTCATATGACAGCTTGTTCAGAGAACAATTAGGGTGGTCTTGTTTTTTTAACAAAAACGTGTTATCTCCGAATGGGCTGATTCAAGAATTTGAACCATATATCTAATTAGAATGGTAAATTTGCTTTTTAAATGGGTTTGTTCCCGTTACTTACGTCGGGTCTATTAGCAGTAAGCATTGTAACCACTGCATAAAGGAAACAATATCTTTTGTTTAACAGATTAGGGTCCGAGCCCAAAAATTCACCTGAGATTATTCATAGGTACTATATAAGAAATACCATGGGCGACCGTACATTCCTATCTACATTTTTTTTCTATTAACAATTGTGAGTCTTGGTAATATACAATACAATACAATACTCTTTATTGCACACCTCACATACACGTAATTCGCAATAAATGTACAATAACATAAACAAAGACAATAGAGGTAACAGCAGGCGGTAGATAGATAATAGATAGAGCGGTAATAGATTATTTCTAGTAACTGTAATGACACACAATAAGGCACTGACGCTCCTTCTTACCTCTCACGACCCGTCACATCTGTACTAAAATCAGCTGAAGACGAAAAGCAGAGAATATATTCCACGGCCTGTGAAATGCAACATGCAACGTTCACCCCACTTGTAACATCTGTTGACAGCGTCTATGCACCCCAAATGTGTTCCTTTATAAAACATATGGCAGAAACCATATCTCAACGGTGGAACCGTTCTCTAAGCACCATACTGGGCTGGCTGAGATGTAGGATCAGTATCGCCGTTATACGCGCCACCAGCATGTGTATCCGAGGCACACCACTTTTCTACCCTACCACATATTACCTAACCCTTTGCCTATGTACTTATGATTGTTTTAATGTAATAAATTGTTGGTTATAATCACACAATAAGGCAAAATTAAGATTTCTTTACACACTTACCTTATCCTTGTTACAGAATCAAAATGGCGCCGCCCGCCATCTTGTTAACGTGAGCAACTAGCGCCATCTAGAAATGTACGATGCCGCGGATCAAATATGCGACCATCCTTCGGGTCCTGGTCATCCTGGGGCTGTTCTGCGTGTGGCTGCAGATCATGGTATCCAGCGGGCTGGAGAGGGACGGAGGTAATCATAATCAGACGAAACAGGAGCTGAGTTTTAAATATTTTAGGTAAATATACCCGTCTCGCTAACGGAAGCGGCTCCTAAAACTAGTGCGATAAGGACAAGGCGAAAAATCCTGAGTAAAAATCTCAAAAATCGAGGTTTCGTACTCGACTGTTTCCTCCTCCAAAATTTAACCAACCGTAACCAAATTTGGAAATCTAAATGATTATGAAATTGTCTGTGTCGGACCGTTTTGCTTTTTTGGCTAATTGATATCAGTTTTGAATACTACGCCTCTTATTGCGGCATAGTCAATGAGGCCATTTTGGCCATTTTTGAAGGGCTCTAGCGCCTTAAAAAACAAAAATATCAAAAAAAGCAGCACGGTCCGACACAGATATTGACAATATTACTTAATCAGTGTTGAAAAAATCATTGCTCTAGCATCAAAACTGATCAAAACCCACGGAGGAAACAGTCGAGTACGTTTGTATGGAGAAATGACCACTCCTGTTGGCTCTTAACGAGATAACCGCCATGTGGGATGTTGATTCGACGATCATTGTCCCGATAGTCGTTTCAGTGAACGGTCTAATAGCGAAGAGTCTCGACCAACACCTAGAGAGACTCTCGCTGGGTGGTTGGATCAAGGGTCAGATGCAGAAGGCGGTAATATTGGACACGGCGCGGATAGTACGTCGGTTCCTCACTCTGCGGCCCTGACCACCGGCAGCTTGGGCCCTGCCCCCTGCCGGCGGCACCCTAGGTTAGGTTTTTAATGTGTTTACATATATGTATTTTTTATTGTTAAATTACCGAGGTTGATTGAGTAGCATGACAAATACGAACGTTTTCGAGAAAATACGAAGGAAAATAATTATGCACCACATCTGTAGTTTATTATGTGATGGAATGTGGTATCAATAGAATACCACGACAGTTACTCAATGCTAGAGCATTGGATAACATTAATACAAACGGTGAGCGCTTATAAATATTAATAGGTCTTTGTTTCTAAGGTTAACTGTTAACATGGTTTGTCACGTCACATGAATGTCAATAGCAGCTCCATTCCACTTGTTTTGTTGAGAGCACACATCTAAACTGACGCTTTTAACAGCCAACAGGAGTGGTCATTTCTCCATACAAACGTACTCGACTGTTTCCTCCGTGTTTGATGCTAGAGCAATGATTTTTTCAACACAGATTAATATTGTCAATATCTGTGTCGGACCGTTTTGCTTTTTTTGATATTTTTGTTTTTTAAGGCACCAGAGACCTTCAAAAATGGCCAAAATGGCCTAATTGACTATGCCACAATGGGAAGCGTAGTATTCAAAACTGATATCAATTAGCCAAAAAAGCAAAACGGTCCGACACAGATAATTTCATAATCGTTTATGAAACTACCAAACTTAACGATTATGAAATTACCAAACTTGGAAATCCAAGTTTGGTTAGGATTGGTTAAGTTTTGGAGGAGGAAACAGTCGAGTACGAAACCTCGATTTTTGAGATTTTTACGCGGGATTTTTCGCCTTCTCCTTATCGCACTAGTTTTAGGAGCCGATACGTTAGCGAGACGGGTATATTTAAAACTCAGCTCCTGTTTCGTCTTAAAGAAGTTCAAAAGGGAAGCCATCACGTAGGTACATATATATATGAACGATTTATGATGGCGGAAGAGATAGGTAGGCAACAAATTTTAAAACGTGACCACTTTTGAAACTTCATAGAGTTAGACCATGATGATGATGGTTGCAACGATTTTGATAGCATACGCAGTGCAAGTGTTATTTATACGTCATTACTTCATTATCAGACGTTTAAAATAACACTTGCACTATGGGGGTTATCAAAATCGCTGCAGACTTTTCTTGGTCTAGTAGCCGCTGGCTATGTTAGGTTTTGCTGTAATAGATAGCTAGTTATATAAAAAGCGGCCAAGTACGAGTCGGACTCGCCCATGAAGGGTTCCGTAGCAGCAAGTAACGTAATAAAATTGCGGTTTAAGATTTATGACGTATTAAAAAAAACTACCTACTAGATCTCGTTGAAACAAATTTTCGGTGGAAGTTTGCATGGTAATGTACATCATATATTTTTTTTAGTTTTATCATTCTCTTATTTTAGAAGTTACAGGGGGAGGGGGGACACACATTTTACCACTTTGGATGTGTCTCTCGCGCAAACTATGTTAGGTTTTGCTGTAATAGATAGCTAGTTATATAAAAACCGGGCAAGTGCGAGTCGGACTCGCGCACGAAGGGTTCCGTACCATATAGCAAAAAAAAAACGGAAAAAATGCAAAAAAGAAAACGGTCACCCTCCAAGTACTGACCACGCCCGACGTTGCTTAACTTTGGTCAAAAATCACGTTTGCTGTATGGGAGCCCCACTTAAATCTTTATTTTATTCTGTTTTTAGTATTTGTTGTTATAGCGGCAACAGAAATACATCATCTGTGAAAATTTCAACTGTCTAGCTATTACGGTTCGTGAGATACAGCCTGGTGACAGACGGACGGACGGACGGACGGACAGTGAAGTCTTAGTAATAGGGTCCCGTTTTACCCTTTGGGTACGGAACCCTAAAAATTAGCCGCAACATATCTTTACAGGCTGAGCTGTCGGGATCACTGTCCTGCCTGTATTGGAATGCTAATATCTTGAAATAAATATGTTTTGTATTTTTTTTTAATTTTGATTTTTTTTGGCCGAAACCGAAGTTTCGGCCGAAACATGATCTTTATGCCGCAACCTGCCGAACTTTGGCAACCGAATATTCGGGGCGGTAATTTCTTCTTGCTCGCGTTATCCCGGCATTTCACCAGGGCTCATGAGAGCCTGGGGTCCGCTTGACAACTAATCCTATGATTTGACGTAGGCACCAGTTTTTACGAAAGCGACTGCCATCTGACCTTCCAACCCAGAGGGTAAACTAGGCATTATTGGGATTAGTCCGGTTTCCTCACGATGGTTTCCTTCACCGAAAAGCGACTGGTAAATATCAAATGATATTTCGTACATAAGTTCCGAAAAACTCATTGGTACCAGCCGGGGTTTGAACCCGCGACCTCCGGATTGCAAGTCGGACGCTCTCACCGCTAGGCCACAGCAGTGGCGTAACTAGGGAGGGGTTGGAGGGGGCACGTGCCCCGGGCGCCGTCCAAGGGGGGGCGCCAAAATGGGCAAAAGACTATCTCTCCGCCTTGACAAAGGCACAGCAGGGATACTTTCGTCAGTCGTATTTACCACCACTGTGAAGTGTGAAATGCGGATGGTAATCTGGCCCTCCGGCAAATTTGGTGCCTGCCCCGGGCGCCATATCCTCTAGCTACGCCACTGGGCCACAGCGCTTCCATCATATTCGGGGCGCTAATATTAGACATTAATTTCAAACATCAAACGAATCCACTGGGACATTTACCTATTAACCTGAATGTATTATACACGCCATTGAGAAAATGAGTCACCATAGTCCATAATTACTGTGACACAATAACCTTGACGAGTTAGTTACATTATAGACACAAACGGTATATGTAAATATGTACCTATTTGTATGTACAGTCGCTATCAGTAAGCGCTGGTGGCCTAGCGGTGAGAGCGTGCGGCTTGCAATCTGGAGATCGCGGGTTCAAACCCCGGCTCGTACCAATGGGTTTTTCGGAACTTATGTACGAAATATCATTTGATATTTACCAATCGCTTTTCGGCGTTCTCAGATATTTGTGACGTTATCTATGAAAAGGGACAGAGAGGAAGCTAAAAGTACATCCGTTCGACCCCAATTTTGGGGTTTGCCATAAGCCGCGCGTCGCTGTCGCCACCTAGCGGCCATATCTGTGCTGATCATGACAGACGCCTTTTGTTAGAGAGTGAGTCTTCTGTACCTAGTACTATTATTAATTATTCTGTACCTATAGCGGCAACAGAAATACATCATCTGTGAAAATTTCAACTGTCTAGCTATCACGGTTCGTGAGATACAGCCTGGTGACAGACGGACGGACGGACGGATTCGGGGTCTTAGTAATAGGGTTCCGTTTTACCCTTTGGATACGGAACCCTAAAATTGAACCAAACACCACTTTATGATGGCATTTTGAACACCATGTTTCAGTTACGTGTGCTGCTGACTGTACTTACTGTAATTAACATGCATTTGTAACGTTTTTTAGTGTTCCGTACCCCAAAGGATAAAAACGGGACCCTAATTACTAAGACTCCGCTGTCTGTCTGTCTATGTCTATCACCAGGCTGTAGGTATCTCATGAACCGTGATAGCTAGGCAGTTGAAATATTCACAGATGATGTAAGTATTTCTGTTGACGCTATAACAACAAATACTAAAAACGGAATAAAATAAATATTTAAGTGAGGCCATACAACAATAGTAGATTGTACAACAAGGGCATAAAGTGACCCATTTTCACCCGAGGCAATTTTTTGGTCTGAGCGAAGCGAAGACCAAAATAGTAGACGAGGGTAAAAATGGACATTTATGCCCTTGTTGTACACTCTGCTTTTCACTTCGATTGCGAGGAAAATAAAATTATATTTTTCACGGCAATTTACACCACGAAATAGTCGTAAAGCGAAATAACATAATACATAACCAATACCCGCCAACTAACTTTTTAATTTTTTTTTAATTTTCAACTTGTGATCAGAGTTTCAGACGTTTGGTTTTCTGCCAAGTCAAACATTTCGGAGCATTTTTGAACGATAATCGACTCCTATTTTATGTGATTTACTATATTTAATGACAGAAAATACGGATTTCTAATAAATTGTAGCAAAAATAAAATAATATAACAAGTTTTGTCATCTACACAATTTTATTGCGCAGTAAAATTGTGCAATATGTTTTAACTGTTTGGCTGTTGAGACCGATTACCTTAGTCTTAGAAGAAAATTTTACTTTTATGCTCTAGAGCATAAAATGCGATTTTATGTCGTCTACGCACGACATAAAGGTGCACTTTTTGAGCATGAGAAATGAAAACGTGATTTATTTGTCTTTTTTTTTGTGTAATTGTACGGAACCCTTCGTGCGCAAGTCCGGCTTGTATTGTAGCTCGGGCGATTTTCCGCAACTCGACGTCTTGCGCCTATTTTGCGTGATAGGGGGTGGGCTAGTCTTGCCAGCCCAGCTCCTCGAGGAATCCTATCAAACCTTTGATGTTGAGTAGGACCTCGGGGAGGTCACTCGGGGATCCGAGATGTTTTGCCCTGTATGGGGCCAATCCGCTGCATTCCAACACCACGTGAGAGGCTGTTTCTTCTTCCTCCATGCATCCACGGCATAGGGGACTGTCTGTGACACCTGTTATAAAAAGATGTTTGTTAAAAAGTCCATGACCTGTTATGACAAGTCCGGCTTGCGCTTGGCCGGTTTTCTTCCAACTGTATGTTAATTAGTTTGAATAATTAACATAAATTGTCTCAAGGCTAAAGAATATTACCAAAATAGCGGTTATTGTTACTTTATGTGTCCTTTCAACCCTAATAGGGGACATCTATACAGATGTGACCGTCAGTAGCCTTACCACGAGTTTAGCACTGACATATTCGCTAGCGACCGCGTAAACTAACTCACAATGCATTTCCCTCTAACTGACATTGGTGCAAGCGAGATGCACTGCGTTTGAGTTGGCGCGCCGTTTAATGGCTCCTCTACACGATGGGCCAGCGCCGGCCACTCCTAGGGACGCAGCCATGCGGTAGAATGAGATAGCAATATCATTTGCTCCTGGCCGGCGCTGGCCCATCGTGTAGAGGAGTCATAACGTAGCACGCTTGTATCATAACATAATGTACTATTAAACTCTTGATTGTGTGATTGCACAAATGCACGTTAAAGCACCTTTATCTTTTAAAAACTATTAAAATTGAATACAAATTTTTGCATGTAGCATTACTTTATAATGCAACTTTTTACTAAAATTAACAATAATTTTCAGGATCCACTTTTGGAGTAGAAGTAGATAGTGAAACGCTAGAAACTCCAAGAGGTTTTTTTAATTTATTTATTTTCGTGTTTTTCTGTTGCATAATAGCATGGTGTTGGCACATTTGCATACAAAGAGAAAGCTGGTTTTCTTTAATTGTGTATTTTGTAAAAATGTATATATTATAACTTGTTTAATGTCAGGGAAGGACGTTATTGAATATTAACATTTAAATATTTATTTTGTTATTGTAAAATTTTTGTTAATTTTGAATTATTATTTATCCGCGGAGAAATTCAAATATATGTGATGTCCCCGATTCATTTGTTCATAACTAGTGACCCGCCCCGGCGTCGCACGGGTTACACAAAACCTTAACAAACTATACACCTACACCTTCCTCAAGAATCACTCTATTGATAGGAGGAAACTGCATGAAAATCCGTTCAGTAGTTTTCGAGATTATCGCGAACTTACACACAAACAGACTCGGCGGGGACTTTCTTTTGTAAGGTGTAGTGTGTAGTGTAAAGTGTCATTCTATAGATTATAGAACTTGCTAACTATGTAATGGCTCTTCTACACGATGGGCAAACGCCGGCCACTCCAAGCCGGCGTTGGCCCATCGTGTAGGACGCAGCCATGCGGTAGACTGAGAGAGCAATATCACTTGCTCCCTCTAACGCATAAATGTGTCCCTTGGAGTGGCCGGCGTTGGCCCATCGTGTAGAGGAGCCATAAACAAACCGCCATATTGAAATCATCAATGATCGTACATTTTACAGCATTTTTGGTGCAGCGGAGTGGTGTCAACGGAATTGGTATTAAATAGATAATTTTAACTGAAATGGTAAATTAGTAGTAGTAGTAGTAGTAATCACTTTATTGTACACGACACAGGTTTACAAAAATAAATTACAGTAATGGAAGTACAAAGGCGAACTTATCCCTATAAGGGATCTCTTCCAGCTAACCTTCGATTAGATGAGAGGAAAACTCCAGTCAGGTCAGATAGACAAACTTACGGGATGTACAGTAATATTTAGAAAAAGTAAACTAACGTATTGTCAACTCATAAAATACATAAATAATATTATCGAATAAAATACATAAAATACATACTAGCATACATACAATACAATACAATATATATATATATATATACAAGTTTAAAGTAGAAATAAAGGTTCGTACTTAACCAGATCACGCTGATTGGAAAGCCAAAGCTTCTTCAGATTAGCCTTGAGTGACCGAGTGAGCGAGTGAGTGAGTGAGTTGAGTGAACGTTAATATTAACGTAATTAACGCTAATTAATCATTAGGGTTGAAATTATCTATACCAATTCCGTTAACACCACTCCGCTGCACCAAAAATGCTGGAAAATGTACGATCACTGGAAATCATCATTCGGTGACAATTCCAATATGGCGGTTTGTTTACATAGTTAGCAAGTTCCATATAGTCGCACCAATAAAAGTCTGCAGCGGATTTGATAGCACCACGCAGTGTAAGTGTTATGTATACGTCATAATTTCATAGAAGTTTGACGTTTAAAATGACACTTGCACTGCGTGGGCTATCAAAATCGCTGCAGACTTTTTACGGTCTGACTTTAGAACGACACTGTAGTGTAGTGATATTATTAAAATATTACATGGTAACAGAAAATCACGATTATTTTGCATATCTGTGGTGGAATTTAAATGCATGTTAACGCATAACATTGATAACCAAATTTGTGCAATTTTGGTGCTAACACAATGTGCGGTATCTTGGGTCGTCCCATTCGTTTTTCGTCAAGTTCTTAAGACGAAACGGGAGCTGAGCTAAAAGTAGATTTTGAGATTTCAAGCTGAATATACCCGTCGCTCTGACGGGGCGTAACCGCGGCGTAAGAGACTGTATTTGTATGTGTAATGCACGCACACAGACGCGTGCGGTGCGCCCGTACTCGCGCTGGCGCGCACCTCACTGATTGCAATTTGCATTGCCACTTTTTGTTACTGCTACTACTAACTAGGGTAATTCGCCAGTAACTGGCCACTTTTAATAAATGGCCGCCATAAACTAAAAATGAATCCTATTCACCTATAAACAGAATTCATTTTAGTATAAGGTTTCAATAACTTCAATAACTGGCCACTTTATACTAAAATTAATTCTATTTATAGGTGAATGTAATTCATTTTTGGTTTGGGGTGGCCACTGACGAATTACCCTATTGCGATTGAACTTTTTTACTTACCCGGCTTACGTTTACGGAACTCGATATCGAATAGGGTAATTAATAGTGGCCTGTTACTGGCGAATTACCCTATTTATGTACTTAGTGGTTAATACTAGTAATCCAGTAACTTTGTCGAATTTTGTAACCTGGCTCTTTTGCTTCAAATCCGGTAGTTCTGATTTTTTGCAGACTTGTTTATGATGTTGGCCCAATGAATAATCCAAGTTTGTGACCTCGAGCGCCGAACGCAACTTTGTAAAAAATTGAATTAACCGCAATTTTTTTAGATTTGGGCGATTATAACCCTAAAGTACTAGTTTTTGGTAGTAACTTCCTAGGGCGTTTTTAAGGTAGACTAAATTTTCTACAATAAGACACTAGAATTGTCTCTGTACATCTAATATTTTCCGAGATAAAGCCTTTCAAATTTTTATAATTTTACGTCAGTTCTTAGCTATAATATAAGGGTTAGGTTGGTAATTTATATGGAACTCGTCACCGGCACGTTCTACAAAATATTTACTATCCATAAAAAAATGTATGAGTGCCTATTTTTATGGAAAATAAATATTTTGTAGAACGTGGCGGTGATGAATTCCATATAAATTACCTACCTAACCCTTATATTATACCTAAGAACTGATGTAAAATTATAAAAATTTGAAAGGCTTTATCTCGGAAAATATTAGATGTACAGAGACAATTCTAGTGTCTTATTGTAGCAAATTTAGTCTACCTTAAAAACGCCCTAGGAAGTTACTACCAAAAACTAGTAACTTTAGGGTTATAATCGCCCAAATCTAAAAAACATTGCGGTTTATTCAATTTTTGACAAAGTTGCGTTCGGCGCTCAAGGTCACAAACTTGGATTATTCATTGAGCAAACATCATAAACACGCCTGCAAAAAATCAGAACTACCGGATTTGACGCAAACGCAAAATGTATAATTTTACTGTATTATAGTATCAAGTAAGTATTTTTTTTTCAATAATGCTCAGAAACGAAGTATAGTATAGACATGTCAAATATAAATATTAACGTCTTTGTAAGGCAGGATTGGACATTCTATAGAGTTAGAGTAAGTGTATGAAACAACCAATTCAGCTAGGACTAGGGATCTAGGACTATCTAGATCTCGCAATTTCGAGATCTCGCTAGATCTCGCACGTATTTTCGAAATTTAACCTAGTTGACAGGAAATCTCGATATATGCAATCTCGGTCGAGATCTCGATTAATATATTCGAGATCTCGAACAAGACTGAAAGTGAAATACTTTGTTTTAAGTAATATATGACCTTAGATTCATGTTGTTTAGGCAGTGCTATTATGTGTCCGGCTTTAGCTCTATTATTGTTACGCAGTTTCTAAGTAAAGGCAAATAGTGGTTTAACATCGATAGCATTTCATAGAAGTAAAGTAAAAATTAAAATTGATTTTATGTTAAATATTTAATTTGTTGTTGTTATTTTCAAAATATAACATAAGGTACCTTAAATAAGTAGTAGGTATGTCGGCGGCATATCGTAAAATCGTAATCCTTGGCGTATCATGAAACGCCATCATTTCCTGATCTAATATTAACCCAGGCATATCACGATCTTCCTTATGAAAGAGACGGCAGATCCATCAGAGCAATGCATTCTTTGATATTCCTAGCTTCATAGCGGGCGCATTGTAAAATAATTGATCGAGAAATCATATACATATTTTCAATTATTTTGTAAATGACTACAGTTATGACTACGGTTATTAGAAACCAATTATAGTATGTTTAATATTCTTTCTAATGGTATGCATCACCAATTGATCAGTAAAATAGAACCCGAGAAATAATGATCAGTTGAGGTCGGTCACCCGCCATTTACGTGACGGAACAAAATTCATCATTACTTTGTTATATGTATAATATCATACATCAATAAAACTTATGTTTTTGGAAAGCTAATGACATTTTTCGTATATTTTATATAACATTAATTGCGGTAAAGTTATAATTTATTGAGTTAGACGCATGTTTTGTCAGTACTTATGCCATCCATGCACGGTAAAAAATCATATATTTTAAATATTTTGTAAATGACTACAGTCATGACTACGGTTATTATAAAACAATAATTGCACGTTTAATACTCTTTCAAACGACATCTCACACGAACCGATCGGTCCCATAGGACTAAAGACGTGAACAAATATCAATGCTGGTCGGCCGCCCACTTTTTCCTTCCTTTTTTTCGACACGTCCCCCCCCCCCCCCCTCCATAAAATAAAAACCGGTTTATTCATATTTTTGAGACCACGAGGAACACGTCCATACCAGTTTTAGGTATTTAGAAGAGATGTCGACGAAAATCGTGAAGGAGACGACTTTTGTTTAATTTGCCTATGGACTATAGGAATATCAGAATATCACACCTTGAGGTTTGCGCAAAATGGCTGGTGTTCGCTAGGCAGATCATGAAATGTCGGCGTTTCATTATATTCCTAGGAATATCTCGATACGCCCGATTTTACGATGTCTATGGAATTCTTAGAGATTATTGTTTAAAATAACACATTTTAGTTACTTTGTCAAATTCGATCTCGTCGAGATATTAATGTCGATCCCGAAAATCTGACTGTCGAGATCTCGAAACACCCAATCTCGATTCAAATTTTTCGTGCGAGATCTCGAATCGCCAATCTTGGTGCGAGATTGCATTCCCTAGCTAGGACCTTAAATTGCTCGACAATTACGGAGCGTGACTGTACCTAAAAATTTTGTATACCCATAACCATGCAATAAAATATTTTTGATTTTGATTTCTAATTTGAAATATTAGAATCAAAAAGTTCAAAATAGATTGTACCTATGTAACTACAAAAATGTGTTCCCTCTCAACGCAAAACCCCTTGTGTCTTAGGAGGATCTAGATATTTTCACACAAGACGGTTTATCGATAACTTCTTACATCACTAGATCATCGACATTAAATGTCGACTATTGCCCATCACTTTTCTGGCTGTGTACGTATTTAGAAACTTGACTCCGCCCCTAAAATTAGTGCGATAGGGACAACTGCAGCTGAGGCGAAAAATCCTGCGTAAAAATGACAAAAATCGAGGTTTCGTAGTCCTCTTTTTCCTCCTCCAAAACTTAACCAATCGTAACCAAATTTGGAAATCTAAATGATTATGAAATTATCTGTGTCGGACCGTTTTGCTTTTTTGGCTAATTGATATCAGTTTTGAATACCACGCCTCTCATTGCGGCATAGTCAATTAGGCCATTTTGGCCATTTTTGAAGGGCTCTAGCGCCTTAAAAAACAAAAATATCAAAAAAAGCAAAACGGTCCGACACAGATATTGACAATAATAATCTGTGTTGAAAAAATCATTGCTCTAGCTTCAAAAACCACGGAGGAAAACGAGGACTACGTTTGTATGGAGAAATGACCACTCCTGTTGGCTCTTAAATTAGTCCTATTCGGCTTTCGTCACTCATTCTACATTGAAAGCCACCGACGATTGTGACGAATGTAGAATGGGTGAAGAAAGCAGAATAGGACTAATTTAAGAACTTGACGAAAAACTAATAGGATGACCCAAGACGATACCAAATGTGCTTGTTCTCATACTAACCTTAAGGGGCCCACATATTACCAGTTCGCCGGACGATATCACCCTGTCAGTTGTTCGGAGCTCAGTGTTGCTAACTTGGCATAAATGATGCCAGATCTGGCATATTTTCACTCGCTTTGGCACCAAAATTTTCCATTTAGCATCTGGCATATTTTTTAGCATAATTTAGTCTAAGTCAAATTTGCTCCAACTTGGCAGCAACAATATGCGCCATCGCCTTATATGGTTAATATTTTCATATAAATTTTGACTTTTGTGAACGGATGGACGTCGACGGACTATATAAAGTTGGTCAAGCAGATCTTGTCAGTAGAAAAAGGCGGCAAATTTGAAAAATGTATGTGTTTTAAGTGTCTAATTTTAAGTGACATTTTAGCATTTTTTTTAGCATAAGTATTTCAAAAAGGTTTGGCATAATTTTGGCATAATCTAGACATTAGTCTAGCATTTTACCAAAATACGAGTTGGCAACACTGTCGGAGCTGTCAAATTTTGCTTATAACTGACAGGCTAATATCGTCCGGCGAACTGGTAATCAGTCCCCTTTAGAGAAGCGGTCGGTACAAGCGGCCCGCGGGCCACATGCGGCCCGCGAACCTCTCGCTTACGGCCCGCGAGCCTCCCTGGGTATTTTGTATATAATTTTGATAAACGACAATCGGCGCGATTCGAACTTTAAGATATCGCGCCGTTAGACATTCACTAGATATGAAATAGTAAAGATATGTGACTTTCCACGGCAAAAGGTACCTTATGGCAACTGGCGCTTACGCTTATTACTAACGCCGCTCCAATATTCAGTCGGGGTAATGGTACCTTTCGCCGTGGAACGTCACATATCTTTACTATATCTTATCTAGTGCATCTCTAATTCATTTCCCGAATCGCGCCGAATGTCTGCTAAAGTCACAAATATTACCAAAGCGCGGCCCGCGTCAACTTCGTTAACTACCATGTGGCCCTTGGCTGCTAAAAGTTTGCCGACCGCTGCTTTAGAGTAATATAAGTAAAGAAAGAGTGGTAACACTGGCACTGGTAACTCCATAGGGGCTGTCCATAAATTACGTCATCGATTTTTGACGATTTTCGGACCCCCCCCCCCCTATAATCATCCAAAAATCATGCTTCAAATAACCCCATTTCCTCCTACTTCATGCTACCGTCATCCGATGTCCAGACACCCCCCCCCTAGTTTGAAATGACGTAATTTATGAATAGCCCCATACACCAGTTTACCAAAACACGAGATATTTTGTAGCCGACATCTAAGTAGCGGAACTATCAGTACCCCTACTTGACACCATCAGATACATCGGAGCGGCCAAAGTGCTCAATTATATCTGAACACTAACGCCTTGACATTAAACGCTTGTTCAAATAGGTACCTACTATTTTAACCTTTTCGACGCCGTGTCAAACACAAAAGCTGTCACTCTGACGCCACGTCACCGAAGTGTCAAAACTGAAATTGAACATTATATGCATATGCACGTAGGTCTATGGTATGTGACCGATTAATCCGTCTTTGGCGTTGAACCTGCGGCGGTGCGGATATATCGGTCATTGGCGTCCAAAAGGTTAAGCAAAAAATAATTGTAATTGTGACATTAATCTGTGCGTGACACATCTATTTATCTCATCTCATGCTGTCCCTTTCTGTTTCCAGAAGAGCTGATGAACGGAAACGACACGTCAGAGCAGGTGCTGGCGCTGGTGCCACAGGAGCTTCATAAATATCTAACCGTCCATCCTAGGAACAATACTGGTAAGTATTTTATCAACTTAAGAATATACTGTATTGTTTGATAAATATTTGTGACGTTATCTAAGAAAAGGGACCTTATTGTCGATGGAGCTTACGCCATTATTAACGATGCTCCGATATAAATACAATGCTGCGCGACGCTGTGCGGCGTAAGCGCCATCGACAATAAGGTGCCTTTTCATAGATAATGCCCCATTACATTCATTTTCTGCCTGAAACACAGGGAATCCTAGTTCAGGCATTTGTAAACCACTTGTCTCTATATAAATTCTTAGTCTTTAAGAACAACCACTGTACTATACTTTTCTCAATAAATTATTTGTATTTGTATTTGTATTTTGAATCGCTTTGTTTGATTTTGTTTGATATTTCACTGTTAGTATTTTCCTTGTGTTGGTGTGGTGAAAAATGATGTGTTCACTCGGTGGCAAAATTTGTTGAACACTCGTGCCTCGAAGTCCTCGCAACGCTTAAAATTCTATTTTTCGAACCACTCGCTACGGTTGGGGTTCAATTTTGGGATCTTTCGCTTGCTCGGTTATCAATATTAGCACACAAGGTTAAACAACAACTTTGCCCTCTTGTAAATGTAATAAAAATAACAATTTCTTCCAGCAAACTCAACAGAGCTACCCAAGAATATAACAGAGATCCGCCGCGCCATCAAACGGTATAACGACGCACAAACCATCTACAATGAGGACATCTACGGCCCCGTGCTCAACGATACCGTCATTATAGCCATACAGGTCAGTGATCACAACAGTAGATAGAGCATGTCAAGTAATGCCAACGAATAGAGACAAAGAAAGTCAATTAACTTTCAGGGATCAAAACTAGAGATGCCCCGAATAGTGAATTAAATAATTTCAAGTAAATAATTTGGCCGAATACCGAATATTCGGCTCCCCTCTCGGCCGAATACCGAATATTCGGCATGACATGCGAACATTTTGAGTCACAATTATTATGAAAACTGTTCGCCAACAAAGCACAACGCTTGCTAAGATATGTTTTTATGTTGAACAGAATCAATTAATATAATTCTATAGAGTCAATCAAATCAGGCCCATGATAAAAGTAAAACAATTTGGAATCAACAAATGCACAAAAACGTGTCTTCGTATTTAACTACTTTCCTAGAATACATTTTAAATATTAAATATACCTAGTTTTTGGTATTTTTTTTGTGTAATTTTTCTTTTTAGGTAGGTGCAACAGATATTCGGTATTCGGCCGAATAGTAGGCAACATTCGGCTGAATACCGAATATTCGGCAAAGTGGCCGAATAGGCCGAATATCGAATAATTGCCGAATATTCGTGGCATAGAATCAAAACACTTTTATAACATACTAGTGACCCGCTCTGGCTTCGCACGGGTTAGCAAATTATACACCTAAACCTTCCACAAGAATCTCTCTATTGATAGGTGAAAACTCATGAGAGCCTGGGGTCCGCTTGACAACTAATCCCATGATTTGACGTAGGCACTAGTTTTACGAAAGCGACTGCCATCTGACCTTCCAACTCAGAGGGGAAACTCGGCGTTATTGGGATTAGTCCGGTTTCATCACGATGTTTTCCTTCACCGAAAAGCAACTGGTAAATATCAAATGATGTTTCGTACATAAATTCCGAAAAACTCATTGGTACGGGGTTTGAACCTGCGACCTCCGGATTGAAAGTCTCACGCTCTTACCGCTAGGCCACCAGCGCTCTTAGTTAGTTTTTAGGGTTCCGTACCTCAAAAGGAAAAAAACGGAACCCTTATAGGATCACTCGTGCGTCTGTCTGTCTTGTCTGTCCGTCAGTCACAGGCTACTTTCTCGGAAACTACTGGACCAATTAAGTTGAAATTTGGTACAAATATGTAAATTAGTGACCAAAAGATGGATATATATTTATTATAATTTTAAAATACATAGGTTCGAAGTTATTTAAGAAAATAGCCAAAAAATTACTTTCCCCCCTCTTTATTTCCGAAACTATTGGGTCTAAAATTTTGAAATAAATACACAAAATAGTTCTTTACCTATAGATGACAGGAAAACCTATTAGAAATATGCAGTCAGGCGTGAGTCGGACTACTTAGTTTTTGATCCGACCCCTACGGGTTTTTTATATTTACATACTCTTATTTTCTCACAAAAACTCCAAGTTATTCGTTTATTTTGTAAACCAATTTTTAAAACATTATGCACTCTTAAGGCAGGAACTTGGGTGTCGGCATCTTCCTCCTAGCAAGCAGCAACTGCTTGCCCTCCAGGCCCTTAGTCTTCACCGGTTTAGGAACCACCCGCCAAACCTTAGGTGGTTTCTTCACCACCTTCTTTTCAGAATAGTCGGGGAGATAAACCAACTTCTGCATCCAGATCAGCTGGAGTTCTCGAGGGATGTGCTTCTCTAAAATGAATTTTCTCGGGACCTGCAATTTGGGCAAAATCTAAACCAGTGTTTTTCACCGATATTAAATTTTCGCAAGACATATTTTAAACTGCTTAGACAACGGTTTCAATCACTTGACGTGCACAAGTTGCAGTCGCTCCGAGCACTCGAGCTTGAGGAAGGACCCCCGACGGGCCCGAAACATGTCTCCAATAGCGACTAAAAATTCAAGTGAAACCGTTGTCTTCTAAACAGTGTTTTTCAGTTTGTGAATCATGAAGCTCATCGGTAAGGTGGGGTAAGACTTAAGACGTAAGACAGTACTTACAAGTCAAATAAGAGAAACCAGAGTCGTTAACTTTTGTTGTATTGTCCACAGAAGTGATATTTTTCTTAAATGTGTTTGACAACTTTGCTTTGTTAAACAATTAGGTAGGTACAGATGTAGTGCATAATTCTTTACCATCGTATTTTCTCGGAAACGTCCGTATTTGTCATGCTACTTCAGTCGACCATAGTACTTTTTGTACCGAGACTGACTGAAATAGCCAGGACACGTTCGTACGTTTCCGTGAAGAAACGATGTAAAATATGGATGGTCAAGCAAATCTTGTCAGTAGAAAAAGGCGCGAAATTAAAATTTTCATTGAGACGATATCCCTTCGTGCCACATTTTAGAAATTAGCGCTTTGCTTCTACTTTCCTTATGCGCACTGCCAAGGAATGGAATTCCCTGCCGGCGTCTATATTTCCGTGTTCTTATAACCCGGCAACCTTCAAATCAAGAGTGAACAGGCACCTTCTGGGCGAGCTCGCTCCATCGTAGGCCACGTCTACGCCTCGGCTAGTCTGTGGCCATGAGTAAGCCCATTCATAATAAAAAAAAAAATTGCCGCCCTTTTCTACTGACAAGATCTGCTCGACCAAGTATATTATGCACTACATGTGTAACTATTTCATTTTTTATTATGTAACTGAAGTTCATTGCTTTACTCACAAGAATTTCGTTCGAAGGTTCTTCAATAAACTCCTTGTAATGTGGTATACGTTCGCTTTTGTCCCACTTAGGGATCCTCGCAAACTTCACTTTGGGAAAATCCGGCTTTTGGTACCTAAAAATAGAGTAGACGTATAGTCTGACAAAAACCGGGCAAGTGCGAGTCGGACTCGCGCACGAAGGGTTCCGTACCATAAAGCAAAAAAAAAAAACGGAAAAAATTGCAAGAAGAAAACGGTCACCCATCCAAGTACTGACCACGCCCGACGTTGCTTAACTTTGGTCAAAAATCACGTTTGCTGTATGGGAGCCCCACTTAAATCTTTATTTTATTCTGATTTTAGTATTTGTTGTTATAGCGGCAACAGAAATACATCATCTGTGAAAATTTCAACTGTCTAGCTATCACGGTTCGTGAGATACAGCCTGGTGACAGACAGACGGACGGACGGACGGACAGCGAAGTCTTAGTAATAGGGTCCCGTTTTACCCTTTGGGTACGGAACCCTAAAAAGAGTAAAAATTAAAAGGCTAACTGGCTACTGTAGTGTCGTCCCGTTCTCTTATATAAATTGATTTGAAAGGGACGACTGTAGTATTGCCAATTCACAAACAGCGACACTCCTATCTGAACATCGGTGGACCTTATTAAAGAAGGCATAAGGTCCACATTACAAATAACAGTGTGGGCGATGGTATGAGAATTGTAAGGGGGAAATTCACGGAGCTGGTGATGGTAACGGGACCACTTATCAGCCTTATCAGGTTTCTTGAAGCCTGGGAGCCCTAATACAAGAATTAGGCCCCGTAGACCAAGTCTTGGAACCGGTATTGAAATACCTGTTAATATCGTTCCAAAACCGTTATATTATTTCGTTCATTAAAATAATGTTCATTAATGTAAGTATTAATTAATGTATTGTAAGTACCGATTTTTTGTGCTTACGAATAAATCAATTATATTCTAAAAAACTGGTTAATTGATGAAACGCGAACCCACAAATAACGTTCGCTCTCCTAACCGGTAAGAAGAGGGAACGGAACTTTATGGTTCGCAGGGAACGATATAATACCGGTTACTCTTGGCTTTCGGAGACTCGGTTAAACTCGTTATCATACGTGAAAGAGATCGCAATACTTACTCGTTCTATCTCGCTTCTATATTTTCAATTTAACCGGTTAATTTCGTCCTCGAGAACGAAATGAGAACGTATATGGCGTAAACCGTTATCTCAAAAGAACAGGCCGCGTAGCCAAGATGCCAATCGCTAACGCTCCGTAGCGATCGAAACGCAACTGTCACTGTCACACTCATGTGGAAGAGTGATAGAGATACATAATGCTTTTCGTTGTCGAAGCGATAGCGATTGTAACCTTGGCTAGGCGGCCAGTTCTTTAACCGGTAACCGCAAACGGAAACGAAATCCTTTTCGTTCCCGGGCGAATGAACGAAACCGGTTTGTCAAATGAGAACGGTTTCCGAGCCTTGCCGTAGAAAACATGTCAATGCCAATCCCTAACGCTACGTATCGAACGAAACGCAACGGTCACTGTCACACTAATATGGAAGAGTGCTAGAGAGTAGGGCTCCCGGTATCCGTGTTACACGCCGAAACGAATACCCGTGTTCTTAAGACCGGCGGTGCTAAGAACACGGTTTACACGGAACCGCCGGGATCCGGATACGTATCCAAGAAACGTTCCCAAGAAACGTTTCTCAGATACGTATCTCCGTTTACACGGGTACTTAACACCGGCCCGAACGGATCCGAAACAGTTTGAGCCAATCAATGCTCTAGGTCTGGGTATGCAAGGTCTAGTATTGAATGTTGAATTCAGATGAACTCGTTTGGCGTACGAATTTTTTAAAATTACATATAACAGTTTTAACACATGTATTAATATAACATATTTAGCCAACTATACAATATATGAATGGAAGTATGTGTCCCTATTCTATATAGTCTACTATTTTTAATTTTAAACCTACTCGTCCCTAGTTTAGAACCTTATTTTTTTTACTATTATTGCTTTTAAGCTAATTTCATTACATAATACATTTCAATCAAAGAAACACATTTTATATATAATGGTGTAAGTTATATAGTTTCGCGAAGAATAGGTGTGCAGACAAATACTACCTGCTACTACTTTGTGGTTATTTGTTATTTTTATCAATTACCTAACTGTTGCGCGAGAACAGCAAATCTACCAATGCTGCAAAAAAAAGTACACACAAGCGGCATTTGAAACGCAGGATTTCACGCGAGAACCATAAAAACCCATGCTACCTTGGTTACCTTGCAATTATATTGTCAAATACATTAAGATAGAACTCAAAATTGGTAATCATTCATATTCACTTGGGTCACTTTCACACTAGTGCTCAGGTAATAAATGCCGACCGGTGGTGTTCCATTCATTTTAGAACGTGTTGTTTTCCAATACCCTTTTGTCTGATATCGCCGAAAACAAGTAGCGTCCCAAACTATTATCAGAACTGCCACAACCAATTACAGTGAAACCTGGATAAGTGAGATCTCAAGGGGCGAGCAAATTTGTCTCACTTAAAGAGGTTTTCCACTTACCCAGGCTCCCAGTTAGCCAGGTACAAATAAATTTCTGTCTCATTTACAGAGGGTTCCATTAATAGAGGTGAGAATAGAGTATATTTCAGTTATAGAGGTGGTTAATAGGGTATTTAGTAATTATCTTTAAAAATAAATAAGGTAAAAGAATCCTTGTCCGTAAATATTTTTTTAGTCTATTTAAATATTTCTTTGAATTAATTTTGAATGATTCTCCAAAGGATAGATATTTCAAAATTAATTTAAATTTGATATGGACTTCAATGCGTATTAGAAATTTAATAAATGAAAATTTATTTTTTCGTGTTACTTATCAAAATTTCAGCTTTCGTTTCGATAGTTTTAACTACTTACATAAATTAACTAAATCAAACTTGAAGTTGTTTAGACACAATTAGGCAAATGCGGAATTTGTGGATTGACTAAGAGTTAGTAAGAATACGGAAATTGTTCAATGAAGTCCAAGTTAGAGAGGTCATAGATTGACGTTATCTCAGATACAGAAGTCAATTCCCTATAAAATTCCAAAAAACAATTAGGAAAATGTAATCTTATAAATATAGTCTCAGTAAAAGAGGTAAAATACACTCTCTGTCTCAGTTATAGAGGTAAATGTGACTATAAAATCACAATAACGAATCCCAGTTATAGAGGTTCGTTTTTTCTCAGTAACAGAGGTAATTCAGTGCTAAAGTGTCGGGACCACACCATGAGTCCCAGCTATAGAGGTTTCTCACTTATCCAGGTCCCACTTAACCAGGTTTCACTGTATAAGCTTTATGTCGGTGTAATAAGGAGAACCTACTAGTCTACACATATATGAAATTGTAAGAAATTCAGCGGCTAAAATTAAAGAAGCAAATGTATCCAAGCAAATGAACAAGAAATAAATATGACTTTTAAAATATTGTGTTTAAGTAGGTATGACTCCAGTTCGCCACTTAGTCGGCCAATTTAAAATATTTTTGTTGTTTCGTTGCTAAAAATTGTAAATTTATTAGTACAGTCTTAAAGTTCATTTTATATGATAATAAGATAATGAATTTAAGAAAAGTCTTACTTTCTGTAAAAACAAGTTTATTTGAAGTCTTATATAAAATACTATTTTGATAAGTAGCATAGGTATACTGTACATATTTCTAATTTTCTACTCGTATTGCAACATTGCAAGGAAAAACTACCTGCTCAGAAAAGGGTTATGTAAACCGTTTATTGAATTTCGACTCTATGAACCACGGAATAAGGTTAAATATGACGGAAACTCGTCATGAATCTTTTGTCTATTTATTTGTAGCTCTTAAGTACGCCGGTTCGTTCCTTCGCTACTTGTCAAGGACGTGTCCGGAGCCACGGGTAAATAAGATCCGTTTCTTCGAATACCCGTTTATCCGTGGAGACGGATCTTAATTACACGTTTCTTAATTACACGTGCGGAACGGGCCAGAAAACCGTGTACGTGTTATTCGGAAACGGGTATTCGAAACGTGTAAACGAAACACGGATTCGACCGCGAGCCCTACTAGAGAGACACAAAGCGCAAGCGATCGTCACCTTGGCTAGGCCGCCTGAAGTCAAATTGCGGTCTAAAAATTATGCATAAGACACTGTTCTAAAGAGTCTTATTGGCTTGACTTACCAAACTAAGTCCCAGTGGTCCATATACACAGGTGCAGGCATTATAATCCCCATAGCTCGGAGAATACCACATCTGGAATTAATATAGATACTAATGTGAAATGATATGAAATAATGTTTCAGAAGATTTATGGTTAATTTTTGAATAGTGTTTTTTCGACATTAGTATGGTAATTTTGTATTTTTGGATAATCTGATTTGTAATAATCGTTTTCGGAAGGGTTCTTAACAACAAAAAATATACTGTACGAGGCACCACTCTACTTTTTATATAGGTAGTTAGCTAGAAGCGGACGTTTAAATGTTGACATTTATTTGTATAGCACTATTTGGCTATTTGTAAGGCGCATTTGACATGTATATGGCATTTTTTCGACTTTGTAAAAAAATACAAAATATTAAAATACAACAACAACAAAAAAACAACAACAACAAACAACAACAAACAAATACAATATAATATACAATATATTATTTATTTTGCAATATTAAAATTTTTATGGCACTATTTATTATTTTTGTGGCATTTCTGAGACCCTGACGACATTTTTATGGCACCTTTTCGACATTTATATGGCACGATGTCGACATTTGTATGCCATAATTGACATTTATACGGTCAAAATATTCGTACAAATATCGCCATACAAATGTTGCCAATAATATTTTATAGTTCGTTTTTTTAGCATTAGAAAGAACTTCGCAGAAGTAAGCTTGTGGTTCCAAATCCGGCACTTTTAGCGGTAATATTTTGAAGTAAATTATATGTATTGACCATGCTACATTACATAATTCAATAATTATTAACAATTAAAGAGCCTGATAAAAACTGCACGCTTGCTTCTGTGGACTTCTTTCTAATGCTAAAAAAAACGAACTATAGCGAAATTTCATACACAAATATTTTCCCAAAATATTTGTGTATGAAATTTCCCAAGAAGAATATATACATACCTGGTCCAATTCTGTCGTATCCCCCAACTGGGCCCGGTCCGGGATTTGAACCAGGTGCAATGCGTCAAAGGATAGCGCGGGGGTAGGCCGATGCTGCGGCTGAATTTGATGAACTCTGTGCTAAAGAGATCGCGGACCGCTGAAGTTATCCTCTGAAAGAATTTTTGTCTTGGATAATTTTGCCATGTTCTAATCTGTATCAGAAGAGATCTGTAGAGAAGTTATTGTTCGCGTCCGTACTTCCGTAAAGTACCTTACATAGAAAGATGTTAACCAAATATCACGCGAGATGGCGCTGTACCCTAAGTGCCGATTTCTACATCGCGCTATTGAAATGTTTACGGGGATTGTATATAAGGGTTTGGAATTATTTTTAAAATATTGGCTTTATTTGTGACTGGTTGTTTATTTTCCTTCATTGATAAAGAACGCCCTTTTTGATAAAGTTAGGAGTACATACAGTTATCCTCTGAAAGATTTTTTTTCCTTAGACAATTTTTTGTAATGCTTTAAGTTGTATTTTTATGTGGTATATCTGTCTTGGCATCAAATCACCAATAGTTATTAATGTAGTATAATTAAGAAACGCAGGGATGGCCAGCACCTGCATTACCCTCTAGGCAGTACCGTCTTTACCATAAGGGCACACGGGGCCCGTGCCCAGGGCCCCATCCCCAGGAGGCTGGCTAATAAATAAAAGATCATAGTAGAAAATGTTAGTTTAATTAGCTCTCGTTACTTTCCAAGAGGGCCCCAAATAGTTGTGCCCCGAGGCCCCAGCAGAGTTTAAGAGGGCCCTGCCTCTCGGCTTCACTGTCTTATCCAGTTATCCCACACAGGAAAGGCGAGCCAATATCTTGAGCCAGGAAAGGGGATCTTTCTAAATTAAAAGTTTATTTTATTATTTTTAATTTTTAACAAGCAGAAACGTCTGCGAACGATGCTATTAAGCTTAGAATAAATTTAAAAGTGGAAAAAAATTACTGTCTTGGGTGAGACTTGAACTCACGGCCTCTGGATCGATACTCCAGCGCCCTGCCATCTGACCAGAGGCCGTGAGTTCAAGTCTCACCCAAGACAGTAATTTTTCCACTTTTAAATTTATTCTAAGCTTATTTTATTATTGTTGGGTATGTTGCTTCTAGAGATGCAACGGATAGTTGTTTGGCCGGATACCGGATATCCGGCCTGGACACTGGCCGAATATCCGGTATCCGGCCGCCGGATATTCGGCCGGCGGAACTATACCTACATTTCGGTTTTTCAGGTGCGCATTCTGCAGGTTTGACCTGTTTCCTAGTAAACGTTCGCGCGGACTCATTTCTAGGTTCGAAATGAGTGCGCGTGCAAGTCAGTGGAATTATTAAATTGTTTTAAAATAATAAACAAGTACGATTATGACCTTGTCTGTTTCTTAAATCCAATTTGTTTACTCCGAAATCAAGCAATGTTACTATCCGGTATCCGGCCGGATAGAAGGACACTATCCGGTATCCGGCCGGATAGTAAAATAGTGGCCGGATAGGCCGGATACCGGATAGTAACCGGATATCCGGTGCATCTCTAGTTGCTTCACGGTTTATGAGACAACCTTACTGGGATTCGAACCTATAGTTGGTTTTTTTTGCATTAGAAAGAACTTGCAAGAAGGTAAGCGATCTTGACATGTCTTTTAATTAAAAAACGCTTTTTAAAAATCAGTAACTGTTACTTATGAATGCAGAAGAATATAAATTATCGTATTAGATTCATAATTGTTACATATTTGCCGTGACTTATTTTTAAAAAGCGTTTTTCAATAAAAAGACACATCAATATTGTTCACCTTATTTCTAATGCTAAAAAAAAACGAAGTATAGAGGCCTTCAATTTCGTACGCAGGGTACCAAACATTCCACAGTGCCGATTAGGCTATTCTAATGCACTCACCTGGATATGCTCTAAGCTATGTACCCCGATCTGAGGCAGATGATGACCGTGTTCCAGCATCAGCAGCCTCCGTCCATTGATTTTGTTATCCATTATGCACTCCTACAAAAAACGGGAGGGACAGATGTCATGTACTGAAGAAAAATAACCAAGCCAGGCGTGGCTCACTCCGCGATTTCGTCGCATCGCTACAAGTACACGCGGCCCACACCAGTTTTGGTGTCTAGCAGTAGGGGTTGCCGCGAAACGGAACGGACACTTGCTCGCGCTTGCGCCACCTTGCGGTCATATCTGTCGTAATAGACGCGTTATGTTAGAGAGTGAATCTTATACCTAGAACTATTATTTATACTGTGGGCAAGTCCGTCAGCGAACGCTAAAAGAGGGGTTATACACGGTGTAACATGAGGAAACCGAATAATTTTAACCACGCATTTCTGAGGTCAAAAAAAGTAAAAAATGTAATATGATTTTAGGTCAATTTCGCCAAAAAAAAATTTTTTTTTGTTTTGTTTTTTCAATTTTTTTAATGTATTTGTACATAGTAAATAAATGTTATTGGTAAACATGTCACTTAAAATTGATTTTTAAATTTTTTTTTCGTAGAACCTACTTTTTGCAAAGTGTTACTTGTCACTTTTTGACATCTATCAATAAGGATATTTAGACTACGTCCCATAGCAGCAACATCACCATCAAAAAGGCCTTTTACACTATGTAACAATAAAAACTTGTTTTTTTTTTAAATTAATAATATCTCTGAAACTAGGCGAATTTCAAAAAAGTTTATAGGACATTTTTGTCTCTAAATATGATCAGGAATACGCTGTTAAAATTATTCGGTTTACTCATGTTACACCATGTATGTTTGACGGCAATAAAAGACTAGAACGACATAACTGTGGATCGTGGATAAGGTAATAGGTTGTGGAAGGTAGAGAGGCAATAGAGAGTACTCTCTCCAGGCGGGTGTTATGCCTGGGGACCGAAGTCCGCCGAGAGTTGGTCGGAAGTTATATATATGTGACGTCCCACGGGTAAAGGTACATTATGGCGGTTGGCGCTTACGCTATTATTAACGCCGCTCCAATATTGCGTCGCTATGCGACGTAAGCGCCGGCCGCCATAAGGTACCTTTTCTCGTGGAACGTCACATATAGCAACTGACATAACTTCGTAAGCGCGATGTAGGTCTCATACTAATTGCGTGCTAGCTCCCTAACGCCATCTGTTAGATTATTATGGCACGACGTTGGCAGTGACAGCTAGAGGAGACGCCACAAGGTAATCGTGGGCATTTTAGACTGCGGGGTAATTTAAACTAACCGAAATATCTTCCATGTTTTACATTATTAAATAGAGTCACACACAGACACACCACATATTTTTCGGTATCTGGACATACATGGCACTCTAGTTATGGCCCTCGCGCTGGAGTTAATAATGTAAAACGTGGAAAATATTTCGATTAGTTTATATTACCCCGCAGTTTAAATTGCCCCCCTGCACCTTGCACGTAATCAACCGCCTTATTCATAAACGTCTACTAAAGTTGACAAGCCGATAATACGTAATCGTCTGTCCCTTTCCGACATATCGGTATGATGGAAAGGGACAAACGATTATTATCGGCTTGTCAACTTTAGTAGATGTAAGCTGAAATAAATGTGACCAAGGCCTCCAGTGCCCCAGGCTGGAATCGAACCAGCGTCCTCTGCTATCGCGGCAGGTGCCTGAACCACTCGGCCACCGGGCCACAGCGACATTAGTCAAATTTTCCAAGTATATGCACTTCTTACTGAAGGCTTGTGGCTTAGTAGATGTTTCTGAATAAGGGGGTTAGTGAATACCTTATACTCCGGCAGTCCAACTTGCCCCTCAATCCACTGAGCTACATCTTCCTCTGACCAATGGAATGCTTCTGGAAACTTGAGCTGGTCTACAAATATGGCTGCCAGCTCGTATAATGTAGGCGGTGTTTGCAAACAGGGTCTGAATTTCCTGTTAACGTAAGCACACAATGTAAAAAAAACTGGTCAAGTGCGAGTCGGACTCGCGTTTCAAGGGTTCCGTACATCACACAATTTTCAAAATATTTTTGTACGTGAAACGTGACGTGAGTGAAACGTCTTGAAAAACCCGAATGGGTCAATCAAAAACCAGATGTAACATGAAGTTTTCTGGCGTGGTGGCATATCTCTACATCTCTGAAGATTAAATGCCGAACAATAGTACCTACAAGTAGGGCATGCTCCCGGGAATTCCCGGTTCTCATATTCCCGGGAATTTTATGGTGTCAAAAGAACCGGTACTGAAGACCCGGTACCGGTACGTCCCGGTTCTCATCATATGACTATTTATTCCCATTTCAATAGTAGTAATGTTTTTGTACTTTAGCTCGGGATATTATATAACATTTAATAATGGTGCTATGAAACGGGGGACCCAAATAACCCGACAAACTAACCTGGTAAAGTAGGCATTCGTGCCGGCAGGCCGTGCCGTCATATAGTGTTGAGTGCATCGACTACGCTACGGCCGTGTGGCTCGGCCCAGGCGGAGGCAATGTGTGCCGGTTAATTTCGTAAAATAGGTTGGAACGCCAATTAAGTCTTTGTTTATAATAAAATAAGTCATTTATTAATTCTTATGCAATTATTTATATGAAAATAAGTCATTCATAAAGATTGTACGCTAACAGAAACAATTTCTTAAAAGTAATCAAAAGATGCCTTGAGAACCGGGAAGAACCGGGAATCCCGGTTCCGGCCATGCCCAGAACCGGGAAATGAAATTCTTGGTACCGAGACCGGTACTGCATGCCCTACCTACAAGTGTCCAAATGCGTAGAGCTGAAAACTCGAGCGTCCGACGGGTCGCGCTTCCTACAACTTCCGAAAGTGTTTTAAAAGCAAAGGCCGAAGAGAGATAATACCTACAGGGCGACCAAAAAATAAGTGTATTCCCGTACCCAAGGAGGTTTTGGGATTATACTGAGCAACTTTTAGTATGGCACCAACCCCGAAATCGCGAAAATAGAAGTATCCTCCCATAGAAAACGGACCAGCCAAAATGTATGACCCAGCCAAATTTTTCTTCGCGATTTCAAGGTTGCACGTTGGCAACGGGAATACACTTAGTTTATTTTTTAGCCACCCTGTATACCTACTGCTTTTTAAAACACGTAACAATAGTAACCCAATCAATCAGTACAGTCAGCAGCAGAAGTTGCTAAGCGGGAGAGTGGTTTAAAATGATCTGGACGCGACTTTATAGTTAAGACAATAAGAGCATGTCAGGGTAATTTTGAACACCTCGGCCGCTTAGCAACTTCTGCTGTTGACTGTACTACAAGTACCATTGCGACTATGTGCCAGATACAGCCTAGTCGCATTTTTTGTCTTCAGTCCGACTCTCGCTTGAAGCTAAAGGCACGCCTCTTTGGGGAGCTTCGGGCCTTCGGCCTTATGCGGATATCGGCCTAGGGCCTTCGCAATAGCTGTCTACATCACGTTTCACTTAAACCATTGTGGCTGTGTCCCTAAAAAAACGTTAACCGCATTTTTGTTCTTAAATCCGACTCACGCTTGACTCTAGATTTCTGATAGGTTTTCCTGACATCTTTAGGTAAAGGACTATTTTGTGTATTTTTTTCAGAATTTTAGACCCAGTAGTTTCGGAGATAAAGGGGGGGGAATGGTCATTTCTTGTCTATTTTCTTGAATAACTTCTAAACGTTTTATCGTAAATTTATAAGAAAAATATATTTGAGATTCTCAAAATGAGCTCTTTCGTTTGATATGTAACACGATATAGTTTTCAAAACTTTGTTTTTTAATTTTATCGTTTACCCCCCAAAAGTAGCCCCTATGTTTAAAATTCATTTGTTGACGTTACATATCCGTCTTTGGGTCACAGACTTACATATGTGTACCAAATTTCAACTTAATTGGTCCGGTAGTTTCGGAGCAAATTGGCTGTGACAGACGGACAGACGGACAGACAGACGCACGAGTGATCCTATAAGGGTTCCGTTTTTTCCTTTTGAGGTACGGAACCCTAAAAAAACAACGGGTTGCACTCCGGGAGTGCCGGCAGAAGTGAAAACTCAACGACAGTGTAACTCAAAATATTAATAACAGTAAGGGAAACTCACTATACTTCGTTTTTTTTAGCATTAGAAATTAGGTAAACAATCTTGATGTGTCTTTTAATTGAAAAACACATTTTAAAAATAAGTTACGGCAAATATGTAACAATTATGAATCTAATACAATCATTTATATTCTTCTGCTTTCATAAGTAATAGTTATTGATTTATAAAAAGTGTTTTTCAATTAAAAGACATGCCAAGATCGCTTACCTTCTTTCAAGTTCTTTCTAATGCTAAAAAAAACGAACTATAGATGGCATTTAAATCAAACACAGTGACATTGTCCGTCACACGTGACGTCACGCAAGCGCCCTGCGCCGCCTAAACGAAACAGCAGGCTCAGGCATACATTTTCGCCGCGCGGTAGAAAGAGAGGGTTACGCCTTACGTTGTCTCGAGTTTAACATTTTTCCCCACCTCAAAAAGTGCACAGCGCCGCTCAAGAAGTTTTCACGAAAAAACCGGGCAAGTGCGAGTCGGACTCGCGCACGAAGGGTTCCGTACCATAATGCAAAATAAACAAAAAACAAGAAAAAAAAACGGTCACCCACCCAAGTACTGACCACTCCCGACGTTGCTTAACTTTGTTCAAAAATCACGGGTGTTGTATGGGAGCCCCATTTAAATCTTTATTTTATTCTGTTTTTAGTATTTGTTGTTATAGCGGCAACAGAAATACATAATCTGTGAAAATTTCAACTGTCTAGCTATCACGGTTCGTGAGATACAGCCTCGTGACAGACGGACAGACGGAAGGACGGACAGCGAAGTCTTAGTAATAGGGTCCCGTTTTACCCTTTGGGTACGGAACCCTAAAAAACTCAGCACACGTTTGTTGTATGGGAGCCCCACCAACTGCGCTACTTGGTAAGGGTGCTTACTGGGCATTAGGGTCTAAATAAGCACATGCACACTATGGGGAAACGTGACATGGGGCGGTGCAGACTCTGTATGGAGGCAGAGGAGACACCCTTGCACGTCCTCACAGAGTGCCCTTGCCTAATGCGTACTCATGACTTAGGGCCACCCCATGCACATCTAGCGTCTTTCGAGCGTCGGCGTCTGGTCAGCGCTATGGAAAATGACGTCGCTGCGCAGTTGCGTCGACGTTGCGTCGAGCAGCTGCCATAGAGTTGTAAATTGCTATACCCTGTCCGGGTTCATGTTCACATATGTGTGTACCTTGTATACTTATAATGTTGTACATGATTGCAATGATTAAATGATTAAAATGACGCCGACGCTCGAAAGACGCTAGAGGTAGGGTGGACCTTAATCCTGGGCAGACAGATATTGCGCCCGGAGGAGTTAAAGTCTCTCGAGATCAAAAAGATCCTGCAGCTGTTTGAAGTTGCAGGCTTGGATCGAGAGTTGTAGTAGGTGGCGATCACAGTAGATCAGGAATGGTCGCAGTGATACATAGGCTTTGGAGCCTTATTTAGCCCCTAACAAGAAGACGAAGATTTTAAATAAGCATTTATTTTATTCTGTTTTTAGTATTTGTTGTTATAGCGGCTACAGAAATACGTCAACTGTGAAAATTTCAACTGTCTAGATATCACGGTTCATGAGTTACAGCCTGGTGACAGACAGACGGACAGGGTACCTGTGTGGGTACCTGTAAGTTAAGTAACCTGCTATAGTAAATCTAACTCTATTCTTTAAGCGCTAAAGTTGTTATCTATATGAAATCTTTTGTTGCTTTTTAGGGTTCCGTACCCAAAGGGTAAAACGGGACCCTATTACTAAGACTCTGCTGTCCGTCCGTCCGTCCGTCCGTCTGTCACCAGGCTGTATCTCACGAACTGTGATAGCTAGACAGTTGAAATTTTCGCAGATGATGTATTTCTGTTGCCGCTATAACAACAAATATTACTGAATACAGAATAAAATAAAGATTTAAGTGGGGCTCCCATACAACAAACGTGATTTTTGACCGAAGTTAAGCAACGTCGGGCGGGGTCAGTACTTTGATGGGTGACCGTTTTTTTTTTTGCCTTTTTTTGCATTATAGTACGGAACCCTTCGTGCGCGAGTCCGACTCGCACTTGTCCGGTTTTTATTATTTTGCACACATAATTAGCGGGATGGTTTAAGAAAAGAAAACAACGCCATTCATCGGCAGGTAATCTCAAGTGGATACCGACATTTTAAAAACCTTACGACTATAATACAAAAGGTCCACGCGCCATGGTACAGTCAGCAGCAGAAGTTGCTAAGCGGGCGAGGTGTTCAAAATTACCTTGACACGCTCTTATTCCCTTAACAATAAAGTGTGAAGATCATTTTCTACACCTCTCCCGCTTAGCAACTTCTGCTGCTGACTGTATGTACGCTGGCCCATGGGCCACGGTACCTACGCTGGCCCATGGGCCACGGTACCTACGCTGGCCCATGGGCCACGGTATCTACGCTGGCCCATGGGCCACGGTATCTACGCTGGCCCATGGGCCATGGTACCTACGCTGGCTTTACATAAGGTGCATCTTTGGGGAAGCACGTGCATTCTGCACACGTAGTCTTATCCGGGGTGGGATACACGATCTGTAAATGCAAGATAAATACTAAAATGTTATAACATTTATAACATCATCATCATCATTTTCATAATTTCAGCCTATTTACGTCCCACTGCTGGGCACAGGCCTCCTCTCATGCGCGAGAGGGCTTGGGCTATAGTCCCCACGCTAGCCCAATGCGGATTGGGGACTTCACATACACCTATGAATTTCTTCGCAGATGTATGCAGGTTTCCTCACGATGTTTTCCTTCACCGAAAAGCTAGTGGTAAATATCAAATGATATTTCGTACATAAGTTCCGAAAAACTCATTGGTACAGTCGCCATCAGATATATCGGGGCGGCCAAGGTGTTCACAATATCTGAACACGCACTCTAACGCCGTGACAATAGAGGTGTGTTCAGATATTTGTGAGCACCTTGGCCGCTCCGATATATCTACTACATCTGTAGCGAAGCGGGTGAGGGAATCAAAATTATATGTGTTCAGATCACTTTGAACGCCTCGCCCGCTTAGCGACTTCTGACTGTAGGCTACGGCCGCTACGGGCCACAGATTCGAGTACCTTCCGTCCAGGTATGACCACTGACGGTTTCCTTCGTGGTATCGGCGGTTCCCTTTTATGTTTCTTCGGCGGAGACTCTGATTCCTGCGACAAATGTTGTAATTACAATTAATTAATCTAGGAATAATATTGACCCGTAGACCGGGAGATAGTGACACATTTTACTGGGTCATTTGTACCAGTATGGCGGTTCGTCAGGGGTCTAAGCATGTAATGAAGGAAAGAAAAATGATGGTCATAGCGCTGGTACCGGCGGCCCAATCGCGTGGGCGTTAGTCGAACGTGTCGGATAAAATACGAGTGTCGAACGATTTGTTCCACAAAAATCCTCGTATTTTCCGATAGTCCATAAAAAAGAAGTAGGCGGTAGCGTAATGCCATACTTCTCCGGTGTGACTTACAGCCCGCCATACTGAGGCGAACACATTAATTTAAAAAAAACAATTCAACCATTTGTGCCAAGCTAATTTTTGCACAGGTGATCATCGTCGAGCAGCCATTCATGGACATCACCATGCCATACTCTTCGGACGGTTCCAAATGGCCGCCATACCGCCGCAAGGGAGTTTTTTTGCTAAACGATTTGTACCAGTATTGCATTTAAATTTTTGGAAAGTATTTGATAAAATGTGACCGTTATTATAATTGCCATACTTATAGTAGGGGGAAAAAGTGCTGCCATACTTGAAAAACTTATTTAATCGACACGTTTCAAAAATACGACTATGTATACGTAAAATAATTTTTTACAGCATGGCATCATCATATTCTGTTTGTTTGGATACAATTATACCTAAAAAAAAATATTTCAGATTATAACTACGGGGCGGACGACTGTGAGACTTAAGCCAAGACTTAAAACAAAAAACAATTTTTTGACGATTTGTACCAGTATGGCATTTGGATTTTTGGAAATTATATGATGCAATGTGACCATTATTATATTTGCCATACTTCTAATAGGGGGAAAAAGGGGCACCATACTTGAAATAAAAAAAAATTTTGTACACATTTGCCACCTCCTACAGGTATGGCATTATGAGATTTCCATTTATGATCACACAGAAAGTCTTGAAAAAAATTACAAGATGGTACAAATCGTTTAGCAATAAAAAAAAATTAACTCCTTTGCGGCGGTATGGCGGCCATTTGGAACCATCCGAAAAGTATGGCATGGTGATGTCCATGAATGGCTGCTCGACGATGATCACCTGTACAAAAATTAGCTTGGCACAAATGATTGAATTGTTTTTTTTTTAATTAATGTGTTCGCCTCAGTATGGCGGGCTGTAAGTAACACCGGAGAAGTATGGCATTACTTCTTTTTTATGGACTATCGAATAATACGAGGATTTTTGTGGAACAAATCGTTCGACACTCGTATTTTATCCGACACGTTCGACTAACGCCCACGCGATTGGGCCGCCGGTACCAGCGCTATGACCATCATTTTTATTTCGTTCATTACGTACTTAGACCCCTGACGAACCGCCATACTGGTACAAATGACCCAGTAAAATGTGTCACTATCTCCCGGTCTATCGGGCGTGATTCGAATTTGCGACATTACACACAGAGCGAGCATACGCGCGAGGCTATTTCCTCGCGCTAAAAACGGCCAGTGTAGACGTACCTCGCGCGTATGCTCGCTCTGTGTGTCCTCGGCCGACGCACCAGCCAGTGTAGACACACTGGCTGGCGACTATACTGGGAGGCTATTGCTCTACCATGGCTCTACCTATAGAGCTATCGCTGGGGTTCGTTAGGACAGTCTGATACTCTTAGTAGACGCCTCGCTAAGGCTACGGCCGCACAGACGCCTGGCTTGTCTAGAGCCTAGTGGCTTGCATCGGACGAAGCCACCAAAAACATACAGATTTGTTTACTTCGATACACGCTAACGCAGCATATTTACTACGTAGGCGCACAACACGAGGTGAATCAATCCTTTGATACCTACGTGGGCGATCTCGTTGCGAACGCGAACGCCCTGGGCCCGCCGCGCCGTGTCGCGTTCGCGGATTGTTCGCTTACGTAAGACGCAGCGAGCAACTAGCTAGGCGCCAAGCGTGCAGTGCGGTCAGTCGTCAAAATTATTCGTTTTACGACACTACGCGCTAGGCTCTAGAGTCTAGATGCTAAGCATGCCGCCTGTCTGTGCGTATGTAGCATAAGATATGTGGAACAATTACTTACCGGCATTCTAAATTGTTATAAAATCGTGTAAATGTTGTGTACGAAAACTTGCAACAGTCAGTTTGACACGTGACAGTAGCGATGGGCGAGTCGAGTTATCTGATTCGAATAATCCGAATCAACCTACAGATGAGTTGATTCGAATCAAGACTATTGGCAATCCGAATCAACTCGGCCACTAAACTGACTGGTAACTTGGTATCCGATCCGCTGACTCGGCGAATGAATCGCCAATTCACCAACTCTCCGAGCCGAGTCAACGCTACGCTAAGGCCATTCAAAAATAAACCTTAATTCGATAGCCCGAAGGTTCTTTTTACAACAACTGCCGCTTGATTCGCCATCCCGAGTCGAGTTCACTGGTAGTATGGCCATTGAAAAATAAACCTTAATTCTGTGTCCTGAAGGTTCTGTTTACAACAACTGCCGCTTGACTCGTTTGCGGCTCCGCGGCCCGTGACCAAGGCCTGTTCACTTCCTAAGAAAGTTATGTCCCCAAATAATTGCGCATGTGTGCGCCTGAAGCTTCTATGTGTGCGTTGGCCTCCGAGAAAAAGTTGCGAGTAATAAAAATAAAAACATTTTTCTACAGCAACATTGCTCCCAACTCTGATTTAAATTATCACGAATTTTATACATAATTAATCATAAAACGGGACTTAAAATGCTTAAAACTTAATTACACGCGATTAAGTTTTATAATGAATATTTGCTTCCAACTGTCTTTATCAATGTTCATAAAATATATGGAGGGTAGGTACGTCTACCCACCATAATAAAAAAATATATTTGTCAATGACTCTGTCCAACTGCTGTGGTTAAAGTTCATAACGAACATTTTATTTATTAAATCTTTAAATAATAAATACAACGTAGCGGTACAACCACTTAAGACTGTAAGTCTGTACTTACATAGATTACAGCAATGCACATAGAAAATGTGCTAAATGCGGAGCAATGGCTGTTGAAGCAGCCAGAGTGAAATTTATACAGCTTTAGTGGGTTCAGAAGGAACCGAGTCATAACGCATCTGGAAAGCGTATTAATTAACCGTGAAGAAATGTATGAATACAAGTTAGAAATCTGTGTAAAATGCCGTGTGTAAAGTGTAGTGTATCTGTGTGTAAAGTGTAATAGGTAGGCATGCCTAATGTTATTTGTATAATACTGAAAACTTTGTGAATGCGCTTTATTAATGTCTATTTTTAAGTTGTCAGGGTTTAATTTTCAGTGTATATTTCTATATGTAAAACATAATACAATGTTATAAACATAAATATGCCTTTTATTTAAATCAATAGATAATACCACAAACAAGGGGTAATATTTGCATCTTTCATATATTTCGTGATATGAAGATAACAAATATGTTTATCAACATAATTACTATATACCTATAATACCAATACCCGCCAGGCTAAACCGGTTGTTAACTTTAGTTCCATTGGTACACATCGAGGGCGCCAGTAGTATAAACGTATAAACGGTTGGGGACATTTTTTTGTATGGAGTTACCGTTCTTCTCCTAGTGAGTATTATATTCTTTGCCCGTGACCTTGTCGCGAACCACGCAAACCGTCGAGTCGAGTCAGTTCGAATTTCAACTCGGATCAGTGGCCGAATCGATTCGAATGATTCGAATCGAAAAAAAGTGGACTCGTCACATCGCTACGTGACAGTTTGTTATGGTCCGTTTGATTTTTTCTTTTTTAAAATGAAGGTTGTCATAGCTCTTGCATACGGCGCATGTAACTGCAACGATTTTGATAGACGCAGTGCAAGTGTTACTCATAATTTCATAGAAGTTTGACGTTAAAAATAACACTTGCATTGCTTGTGCTATCAAAAACGTTGCAAACTTGACTTGGTCTGACTTCTAGGAATGGAATTTACTTAGAGGATATAACCAACGGAGACGCCATGTCATGTCTATAATTTGCGCGGGAGGGGCACATCAAATGTATAGGTACGTCATGTCAGGTAAACGTCAGTCCATGTGGTTGACATGAGGTTGACCATTGGCCGCCTATTTTTGACAGAGGGGAACGCCTGTTAATGACCACTCCGTTATTATATTAAGCGCTGACGTATAATGCTAATGCCCCCTCAACACTCGTGCGCAAATCGCGGCGCGAATCCGCGAACGCGAGTGTGGAGTCGAATTCACAAATCTGTGAACTCGACTCCACACCCGCGTTCGCGGCTTTGCAAGGAGGATATTTGGCCGAAGGGTATCAAGTTTCGGCGGTTCCGCGGCCGGCTCCCTGACACTCCGGGGTTGCATAATGCATCGCAGCCATAATGTGTTATGTAGTGTTTAGTTTTAAAATATATTTTTTATAATATGTATGCTAGTTTTAAGGTATTTATGTATGGGTCACTACTTGCCTGAAATAAAGATTTTCATTCATTCATTTGCGCCGCGATTCGCGCACGAGTGTTGTGGCGGGCCTAAGACGAAGTTTTAAGGGGTAGTGACGGCAGTTTTAAACCAACAAAGGCTAGTAAGCTAATAACTAACATACGTACTTCTCATTTGTCCCCAGGTCCACACGCGTCTGACCTACCTCCGCCACCTCATAGTGTCTCTCGCGCAGGCGCGCGACATAGAACGCACGCTGCTCGTGTTCTCGCACGATTATTATGACGAAGAAATCAACAGCTTGGTGCGGACCATCGACTTCACTAAAGTAAGTTACATCATCATCATCATCACACGTGTCTGACCTACCTCCGCCACCTTATAGTGTCTCTCGCGCAGGCGCGACATCGAACGCACACTTCTCGTGTTGTCGCACGATTACCATGACGAAGAAATCCACAGCTTGGTGCGGACCATCGACTTCACTAAAGTAAGTTACATCATCATCATCATCACACGTGTCTGACCTACCTCCGCCACCTCATATTGTCTCTCGCGCATGCGCGACATCGAACTCACGCTTCTCGTGTTCTCGCACGATTATTATGACGAAGAAATCAACAGCTTGGTGCGGACCATCGACTTCACTAAAGTAAGTTATTATATCCCTTTAGCACACTTAGATATCATCATCATCACACGTGTCTGACCTACCTCCGCCACCTCATAGTAGTTAGGGAGGCGAGGTAGCTAAATGGCGTAATTCAACGGCGCCGTCGAGACCTATCAAAATCGAAAGATAAAATAATTTCGAAAAGAAAAGCTCGTATGGCAAAAACCATTTTAGCGGTGGGTTTGGCGTGTACGGTTTTTCAAAAATGTTAAAAAAAACAGTTACTTGGGCATTCTCGAGCGCGTCAGATATTCATACTACGTATGCCCCGAGTGCCTCTGATAACAACGGTATACTAATCTGCCGGTTTGCGTGGTGGGGGTAGGCATATAAAGTAGTCAAAAATGCAAAAAAAAAAAATTTACTCGAGTGCGTCAGATTTTCGGAAGGGGTGTTAAGTAGGCCCCAAGGAAGCTTCCTTTAAAAAAACTGACGATTTCGGCGTGACGATAAGTTACGATGAATTTTTGAAAATGCAAAAAAAAAAAGTTTTTTTGAAATACTCGAGCGCGTCAGATTTTCATAGGGGAGGTTTATCTCGGTATCCTGAAAGCATATTTTTTTAATCTGACAAAAATGTTGGTGGGTTCTCTTAATCTGACCGATTTTAATATGATGCTTCAAGTCAAAAAGTTTTAACTTTGGACAAAAATGTAAAGAGACCTTTTTTGTGTAAAATAAAATTACCTTTTTTGTTTATTTAAACTTTTTTTTTGTAAAATGTATCGTTCGCGACTTATATGCCGCAACGCGTTCTTAGGAAGACGAAATGGCTCCTCCACACTTCCGGTCATGCGGAAACCGGCAGATTTTGTATTTTTAGTAAGTTTTAGATTATATTCTACAAAATAAAAAATAAAAAAATCGCGCTCGAGAATGCCGGATTAACGTTTTTTTTTTACAAGTTCGCGACCCTATAACTCGGCGGCGTCAAGGAATTATCGTCAGATTAGTTAAATTTAGTCTTTAAACACTAAAATCAACCCCCAATATCTTAATCTGACGCGCTCGAGTATTTCAGACTATCCATTTTTTTTTACTAATCTGATCGTCTATCCTAGGCACGCGTCACTACATATAGAGCTAAATACTTTACAAGGTTGTTCTATTAGGTCTAAGGTATCTCTCATCTGCGATCATATATAACTAAGGATACCGCCTTTAGGAACATTACCGTTCAAATTCTCGGGCCAAATTAGCACACATACACAATTACGCCTACATTCAAATAAGACGACGCGTTTACAGAGCCTGTAATCAAAGCTGGTAAACGAAATAATAGTCATCTTTATTACACTAATGGTACATAGCTAAGTGCAGATGAAATGCATATAATGTCAATAACTACCAATCAGCGACATTAATCCGCTAATAACCTTCTTGCTGTACGTACTGGCCGCTGAGAGTTCGCGGTTCATATTTGATTAGAATATGACTTGGACAGGGATAGGTTTATGCCATACAGTGAAGAACCAGTCAAATAATTCACGTATAATAATTTAATGCAGATCAAAAGATAACTAGTTAAAATCTTGTTATGACATGACAGACTAACTCAACATAAGTAAATATATCATTGTTGTATAAATGTATTCCGCTATAATAAGTATTTTGTATATTTTATTATCAATCTGCATGGCAGTGCGAAGTCACGTTCAGGTATAGTCTGTCCGTTTTTCTAAGATCAAGTACGCCATAGTAAATGTATGGCGAACTTGATCTTAGAAATAGGACTGGCTATACAGTCTGCAAAATTTACATGGGTACACGAATCGGGTCAAAAATATTTGAACAGGCGGAGTCACAATAAATCCCCACTTTCAGTTCAGAATATTTTATATGTATATAGCCGGTCAAGCAAGTTTGTCAGTAGAAAAGGTGCAAAATTAAAATTTTGTATAGGACCACAGCCGTTCGCGCGCTTACATTTTCTAAATTTGCCGCTCTTATAATATTTTAAACTTTCGCGTTTTGAACACATATTAACTCACATTATACGAAACGAAACTGATTTACGTCGGTAAATCAAGGTAATTGAATATAATTCGCGTTAGACCCGTCTATAATGTGAGTTAATATATGTTTGCCGCTCTTTTCTACTGACGGAAATGGCTAGAGAGAGAACCTACATAAATGTGACAGTAGAGGGTGGATTCAAATGATCAACATTTTCAGAGAATATGTGTATTTGTTAAATTAATTCAGTGAAAGCATGATAGGAAAAATGTATCTACATATAGGAGACCGGGTATGATTATCTCACGGGTTATATCTCATGAATAGAACATATTCTAGATATCTTGCCAGGCATCCACTCAATTTCATGTCTCTCTAATTGGACAGCTTTTTTCCATAGTTCTCTGCGAATAGCATCTTGTGGGAATCTGAATAGAAAGTAATGTAAAATTGACAATACCAAATTTGATTATTAATTTGAAATAACTAGGTAGTTTTTTTATAGCTATATAATAAAAAAGAAAAATACAAATCTGTAAGAAGGAATTTATTACTACATTTATAATTATATAGAAAATACCTAAACCAAACACAAGTTAATAAAATAGTCTACTTCATTTAGCATAACACCATCCCTATTATCCTCGCAATTTAAAAAGTCGTATGTTGTTATGAAACTCGTATGCAGTTGTTACGTTTTAGCTTAGCACGGTAGTATTGAAAACAAATCGTCATGTTTTTTCCAAATTCTACTGAAGTTATCTGTTTACTACAAGTGAAAAGTGATTCCACTGTCCTTGGTATGAACTAAAATAACTTCTGCACCACTTCACGACACATGAATATATTTTTAATTACAAAAAAACGTCGTTTTTATAAATCAATTTAGCCGTTTGTCACTGACTGTCATCTCGGTCGTACTGAGATTGCCAATCGAGCAGTTTGTAAGTACCGCCTATCGCGGGGTAGTTTGCGTTGGGTCATAATTGAGCGGACAGAATACTTCCATGTATAGCATTTCGCTGTCTCTCATATCTTAAACTGCCACGCTCGAGTATTGCCGAAAATTCCCCTATTCGCCTCCCTAACCATAGTGTCTCTCGCGCATGCGCGACATCGAACGCACGCTTCTCGTGTTCTCGCACGATTATTATGACGAAGAAATCAACAGCTTGGTGCGGACCATCGACTTCACTAAAGTAAGTTATTCTATCCCTTTAGCACACTTAGATATCATCATCGTCACACGTGTCTGACCTACCTCCGCCACCTCATATTGTCTCTAGCGCATGCGCGGCATCGAACTCACGCTTCTCGTGTTCTCGCACGATTATTATGACGAAGAAATCAACAGCTTGGTGCGGACCATCGACTTCACTAAAGTAAGTTACATCATCATCATCATCATCACACGTGTCTGACCTACCTCCGCCACCTCATAGTGTCACTCGCGCATGCGCGACATCGAACGCACACTTCTCGTGTTGTCGCACGATTACTATGACGAAGAAATCAACAGCTTGGTGCGGATCATCGACTTCACTAAAGTAAGTTACATCATCATCATCATCACACGTGTCTGACCTACCTCCGCCACCTCATAGTGTCACTCGCGCATGCGCGACATCGAACGCACACTTCTCGTGTTGTCGCACGATTATTATGACGAAGAAATCAACAGCTTGGTGCGGACCATCGACTTCACTAAAGTAAGTTATTCTATCCCTTTAGCACACTTAGATATCATCATCATCACACGTGTCTGACCTACCTCCGCCACCTCATAGTGTCTCTCGCGCAGGCGCGCGACATCGAACGCACGCTGCTCGTGTTCTCGCACGATTATTATGACGAAGAAATCAACAGCTTGGTGCGGACCATCGACTTCACTAAAGTAAGTTACATCATCATCATCATCACACGTGTCTGACCTACCTCCGCCACCTCATAGTGTCTCTCGCGCATGCGCGACATCGAACGCACGCTGCTCGTGTTCTCGCACGATTATTATGACGAAGAAATCAACAGCTTGGTGCGGACCATCGACTTCACTAAAGTAAGTTACATCATCATCATCATCACACGTGTCTGACCTACCTCCGCCACCTCATAGTGTCTCTCGCGCAGGCGCGCGACATGGAACGCATTGTTATATTTTATTGTCTGTGAAAACTTGTCAATAAACAGTTTAAGGCACAGTATGTATAAGTTACTCTATATGGTTTACTAGCTAGCTTAGTATAACACTTTAAACTCTCGCGTTTTGTACACATATTCAATCATATTGTGGAGTCTTTCCGTGACCACAGCTGGTGCAACTCAGCTGAAACGTCGGAATTAAAGGTAAAAACAATGAAATTATATCGCGGTAGACCCGTTTGTGTAATTGAATATAGCTAGCTTAGAGCTGCACTCTGGCGGCAGAACATTGCAGTAATACCCCCTATAGCTGGACCGCTTTGGGATTTTTTTGTTTAACTCTTTAAAACAATGCTATACAGCTGATCATGTGGTCATCATCAGGCCAGGATCTGATCAGAAAATGCTTTTTCAATAAAATAACATTCGTCTTAACTAGATAATTACTGTTGGCCCAATATATGCTTAGTCCTATATTTATCATAATACAAGTGTAAATATGTAATTCCTCATCTCGCTGCTAGAATGTTATGTGTGTAATCTTGTCAGCACTGTAATGATTATTATTATCGTCTGTCTATCAATGTTAGTTTAGTATCTATTATCCTGTTATACCTCAATCCGATGACAATGCCACTTAAATATCCTAGGTTTACAAATCATAGTGGGAATTGTCTCAGGATGTAGGTTGCACCTACTAATGTATAAATCTATGTCCTCTTTTGTATTATATATCTGCCTATGTCTGTTTTTTTCCCCAATAAAGAAAATAAAATAAAATAAATAAAATAAAGTCATTACTACTGTTTTATAAAGTGAGTTCTTTGTGTCGAGTCTATATATTGTACTTTTCCAGGTGATGCAGATTTTCTACCCCTACTCCATCCAGACGCATCCAAATGAGTTTCCAGGGGTGGACCCCAATGATTGCCCGAGAGACGCCAAATTCGAACAGTAAGTCTGCCTCTGTTTAACCCACGTTTAACCCTTTGACCGCCACTCCTGTCATCAAAATGTTTGTAATCTGTTTGTAATCATCAAATTTTTGGCGCCTTATAAAAAAACATACCTATTTTCAAATAGTGAATAGAATAGGAAAACGAAACGAGAAACGGTTTTCCGTTGCCGGGCGACAGACCGTCAACAACTCCTGAAGATGCCTCGCAAAGAGCATATAATCACTTGATGCCTCGTAGAGAGGCGAAACACGTGTCGAGTATTATTCTTTTGGTGGTGGTTTCTTATACTTATTTGTGTATTTATTTTTGCGGTGGGGGGGGGGGGGTGTGTTGCGGTAGGAACATCAATTGCATAAAATACTAAATATAACGGGTTTGCACTGTTTTTTTTTCTAGCACGTTATCTTTTCACGGATTAGCAAAGTAATATTTTGGTTTTAATAGGTACCTATTTTCATTTTCAGAGCAATAAAACTGAAATGCAACAACGCGCTGTACCCAGATCTGCACGGGCACTACAGGGAAGCCAAGTACACTCAGACCAAACACCACTGGTGGTGGAAAGCCAACAGGATCTTCAACCAGCTGCAGTGCACAGCTACCCACACAGGTCAGTCTGTCAGCCATCTGTCAGTCATCTGTGAACCATCTGTCAGCCATCTGTCAGTCATCTGTCAACCATCTGTCAGCCATCTGTCAGTCATCTGTCCACCATCTAACAGTCATCTGTCAACCATCTGTCAGTCAACTGCCAGTCATCTGTCAGTCAACTACACCCAGATCTGCACGGACACTACAGGGAAGCCAAGTACACTCAGACCAAACACCACTGGTGGTGGAAAGCCAACAGGATCTTCAACCAGCTGCAGTGCACAGCTACCCACACAGGTCAGTCTGTCAGCCATCTGTCAGTCATCTGTCAACCATCTGTCAGCCATCTGTCAGTCATCTGTCAACCATCTGTCAGCCATCTGTCAGTCATCTGTCAACCATCTAACAGTCATCTGTCAACCATCTGTCAGTCAACTGCCAGTCATCTGTCAGTCAACTGCCAGTCATCTGTCAGTCAACTGCCAGTCATCTGTCAGTCAACTACACCCAGATCTGCACGGACACTACAGGGAAGCCAAGTACACTCAGACCAAACACCACTGGTGGTGAAAAGGTGGAAAGCCAACAGGAGTGCACAGTTTCTCACACAGACTTTGATTTGTTTGTGATGCTGTTGACTGTATTTTATTGAATAACTTTGGAATGAACTGTCCGCGGTACTTCCGGAGAGATACGAACTCAAACCTTCAAGTTGTTTTGAAAAGATGTGTCCCACCGAGTTTGTTTGTTCATAAGCGCATTGTAATATGCCTACTTGAATAAACTATTGTGTATATATTTTGAACACCTCGCCCGCTTAGCAACTATTGCCGTTGACTGTACAGTTACGGTCAATGAATTTAATTTCCGTGCTACGACCGAAGACGCCTCGCTCGGTTAACAAAATCGTCAATCCATTTTTTTTTTTGACGACCGGTCTGGCCTAGTGGGTAGTGACTGCCTATGAAGCCGATGGTCCCGGGTTCGACTCCTGGCAAGGGCATTTATTTGTATGATGATATAGATATTTGTTCCTGAGTCATAGTTGTTTTCTATGTATTTAAGTATTATATTATATAAGTAGTATATTATATATATCGTTGTCTATAAGTAATAAGTATTAGGCAAAAATTCAATTTTTGGTACAAGCTTTTATCGCTGACTGTACTGTTCTTTCCACAGACAAATAATACTCATCGAGACCATTCTAACAACCCCAAACACAATTAGGTTTCGTTGTTTCATCACAGAGTTCTAATGGCCTCCTCCTGTCTCCATCATCAGATCAGCTCGATGGTACCATAATATGTATTGCATTGTCACTCGACTTATTTTCAGCTTCATTGGAAGTCGGGAAATGGGTCAAATTTAGCTTGCAAGATTTGACCCGTACAAACATAGTTACATATTTACATAGGTACATTGCAAGTTAAATAAAAGCTTGTAAAAAGAGTAAATTGTCGTATAACATTTATTTATTTATTTATTCCAGGTATGGTGGTGTTCCTCGAAGAAGACCACTACGTGGCCGAGGACTTCCTCCACGTGCTGAACCTCATGAGGTCCACGGCCGACAAGACGTGCCCTCAGTGCGAGCTGCTCTCGCTAGGGACCTACCTCAAGACTTATCAGTACCACGCTACAGCTGATAAGGTAAGAATATTAAAAAAAACTTATTAAACATGGAGTCAAACAAACAAATCAAAAATCAAACAAAACAAAAAAAAAATGCAAAGATGCTTGGTCAAGCAAATCTTGTCAGTAGAAAAAGGCGCGAAATTCAAATTTTCTATGGGACGATAACCCTTCGCGCATACATTTTTTGAATTTGCTGACTTTTTCTACTGACAAGATTTGATTGACAACGTAAGTACCGTAGATCTGGGGCGGCAAAGTTAGACCAAGGAAAGTCCGCAACGATTTTGATGGCATACGCAGTGCAAGACTGCAAGTGTTATTTATACGTCACAATTTCATAGAAGTTTGACGTTTAAAATAACACTTGCACTGCGTGTGCTATCAAAATCGTTGCAGACTTATCTTGGTCCAACTCTAGAATTCTAGGCTACCTTAGAATCTTAACAATGTTTTGTAAAACACTCACTAAGAAAAACTAAAAAAAAATTCGACTTTATACGTTTCAAACAGGTTTCATATGGTTCTATTGTGGCCTAGAACTTTATCTGTTATAATTAATAAAAACAAAATATAACAAACACTAAATGATTTTTTGTTTGTTTTGATATAACACTATTAGCTTTTTCTTTAATGTTGACACTCGCTAACTGTGCATAGCACTGAATGTGCTTTGATATTAATTAAAAAAAAAGCTTGCTTGGAACCAAGCATCCGTTCTGCCAAGAAAATTAAAAAAAAAATGTGTTCCGGTAATTTTGAAAATACACTGGGTTTACACTCTCGCGGTCGCCATTTTGCCTCGACACTCGCTCGTATGTGTAAGTGTAAAATGTGGTACGCATGTAGTGCATAATTATTTTCCATCGTATTTTCTCGGAAACGTGCGATCGTGTCTTGCTATTTCAGTCAGTCTCGGTACAAAGAGTAATGAAGTTGACCGAAGTAGCATGACAAATACGAACGTTTCCGAGAAAATACGATGGAAAACAATTATGCACTACATCTGTATTAGAATCTATACCGACGCTGACATCCTTTCATGCCATGTTACAGTTATCATATCGTTTTAAAATGACAGCGTAACTACGATTGTATGGGATTAAGGAACTAATTCTCAATTAAAATACTTGATTCTGATTCTAATTCTAAATTCGTGCGGTCAAGAAATCAATCTTGTCACAATGACAAGTTACGAAATAGTACCGACATTAAATACTTAGAATTAGAACAAGAAGAGTCTGCAAGTGTTATTTATACGTCATAATTTCATAGAAGTTTGACGTTTAAAATAACACTTGCACTGCGTGTGCTATCAAGATCGTTGCAGACTTTTCTTGGTCTAACTCACACTGTACGACAGGCAGAAAAGTACAAGTATGAAAAAATAGTCTATGGATTTCTTGGCATAGCGTTCACGCACTAAACATATACTAATAACTGGAACTAGCCCGAAATTTATTATATAATTATATAAAATTATATAACCAATACTTTTGTTGATGTTTTATTATTAGTATTTGTTGTAACGATTTTGCAAGTAAATGAAATTAACGTATTCATTTTATTATTATACACTGGAATTGCAAATATACAAATGCAATTGTGTTGTTTTTGTTAAAGCACCATTCCAATTCAGTATACATATTCACTAAAAGGAGAAACATATACAACTAAATTAAGTTAAAGCATGAAAAAGGAAATATAAAATACCTAGTTAACTTAATATAACTAGGTATTTTTTATTTCCTTGTTCATTTAAATTAAAAAAATTGGTACACGTTCGTAACTTTTGTTTTAAAAAGTTACGAAAGTGGAATATGACACTTGTCTTGATCGGTGCAATATTTTACTAAAACCTGTATTTACTTAGTTTCTCCTTTAGTGTATTATGTTTATAATTGGCCAAGGAAAAAATTAATTAGTAAATTATAACAAAATTTTGTTTATTTGCCGAAAAGTGTACAAGTTTGAAACAAACAGTTTGAGCAAAAAACGCGCCGAACAGTTACAAAAATGTTCCCTAGTTACGAAGTAGGTTTTTTCTTTGGCAACCCCCACCCTAAAATATGTTTCACACGCAACAGCGAAAGAAGCAGCTGACTCTGTCGTACATCCAGCAAGTGCGGGCAGCTAATGAGGAGCGACGGAGACGGAAGATGGACTCGACGAGCTGGAACTATCAGGTGTACCCGAATTTGTACGGGTACACGCAAAAGGTTAAAGAGCTTGACGCTTAGGAAGCACGGTAGTTTGGGGTTTTGAGCATGTTATACAAAAAAAACCGTATAAAATCAATATTTAACCTTCTAACTTGAAATTAAAATGGGTCTCAAAAATTAAAAATTGTTTATTACATAAGACACACTTTGTTTATAATGTAAAGTGATGGGGCCACCCGGTAAGCAAAAATGCCTGTGTTGAGTTTATGTAAATGAACGCTTACTCGATGGGATTGTTTTTATTTAAGAGGAAACTAATGCTGAATTAACCAAATATTTTGGGGTGAATTTCAGGTGCATGGTAATATCGTTAACCGCATTAAGTAGTGCAACACATTTTAGCCTCAATTTGTAAAGCTGACCTAAATGGCGGCATATGTGTCGCTTAACTTCGTACTGGTAAATCCATTCGACTCTCTCAGCAAATGTCTACCCTATTACCTTTTCTTAATACCAAAATCGCATAATCTGACAGATGGATTTACCCGAGTTTGATGGTAAGCGACTCATAGATGGTCTATTTAGAATGATTTATATTTAAAAGTTTCACACTAGCGTCTCCGGCTGTCCATTAGATATTAAAAAAAATAGATGTTTTATATATCATTATATAACAGTCAAAAGTAAAACATTGCTCAAGACCTCAATTTATTGTAAATAGGAATAGCTGTAGATATAATACGCTTTAACGCCATTATTCATAAACCAAGTAGGCCTCATACGTTCTGTCTCTTTCCAACAAACACAAATGACAGAAAAGTAGTACTTTTAGCTATTTGAGGCTGGTCAGATGTATATGAATATCGGCAAAAGTATATAGCTTAGCATTGTACATAGCATTTGCTACAATTAGACTAGCTATCCATATGGGTAAATTTTACGGAACTGCTTACATTTTATAATTTTTTCACAAAATCAGAAAATATCTAATTGGTTAGTATTTTTATACTTCAACTCTACTTGTATCTCTTTAAAGTCTTGATGCATTACTTGTTGGCATGAAACAAGAATTAGAAAATATTGATTATTTCCTGGACACGCTCTTTTCTTGTTTTTACTTTTACTGATTATTTAGAAACTCATAGCCAACATTAAATTAGTTACTGAATGCCCTGTAATTTTTTAAAGTATAATGTACGTGACGAATAGAAAGATTTCTAACCGAATCGATTACTTACAGTGTAATTTAAACTTAGTGTACAGAATCAGGCGTTACTTTGCGGAAATCCATATTAATTAATAACAAAATATTACTTTGCTAATCCGCGTAAAAGATAACGTGCTAGGCAATCAGTGCTAAGTGTGTTTCTTTTTTAATTATTATAAACTTAGTCTAGTAGCATTTTTTTTTGTAAAATGTGTTTTTGGTGACGGTAAAAAAATATTTGTTGATTATTTTATGAAAATAAGACATTCTGTTGTCATTTTACTAAGATATTATCTTATCAATAGTTTTATTTAAATTGCCTTTGTTTGACGAACCCTTTATGTTTAGGTCAATTTGTTAACATTTATGTTTTCCGAAAATTAAACAGGATCTTGTAAACATAACACAGCAACCACCGTGGTACCGTTTTCCTGAAAATGTATTGTTTTTCGTAGCTTTTTTGGTATTTCTGATCTGGTACTGTATGTCTTTATGATAAAATATGTTATACATTATATCGTCATTATTCTTATCATTTGCCTTAAGCCTTTATAAGCCTTTATATATTTCCCATCTGATTTTGAACTTTATTTCAAAGTGATAGAGTTCAATTTTGCATAATTCCTGACACACTTATGCCTTATAAAGGGTTAAGTAACTTAACATATTCATTGCCATTAAGTGCTACGGGTTACGCCCGTAGCGCGTAGCCGCGTCTTCGCCGTATGGAGCGCGTAATCGCTACGAACAGTGTACCCGACTGTCGGGTTCTTGGCCTTGAATGTGTTAAGTAACTTAACTAACATATTACCATTAAAATACAATTTTCTGTGTGCAAACATTATGTTTCTAATGCTATATAACTAGAGACTAGATTAGCGCTTTAATGTAACGTAATACATAGTTATCACACTTATTCGGATCCATGCGCTGCTCTGGTGTGCGAGCGAGACAGCGCTATGCACGTTTATAGCGACGTCTCGCTCTCACACCTCACACCGTGCGTGTCCAATGTGTAGACCGCCATAGATCTTAATTAAATGAATATTTGCATGTGTAGTCTAAGATAAGCCTGTAATGCTTTCGATGCTAGCACTTCTCATGGTTTTCATTTGCCTGATAATTATTAGTCTAAAGTTATTATTAAGTCTTCTTTAATTATAAATTACTAATCAAAGTTGTGCATGTTTTTAATTATTACTAACAAAAATAAAGTAGCCTTTTAAATCTGAAGGGTTGGTAAAAGTATTTGGTAAAAAAAAACCATTTGTATTCTAATTTCGAAACTAGTTACGAAATTTAGTCCCTGTTTCGTAACTCGATTATTATTAAGTATATCTATTTAAGGTAAAACTTTTGTTTTGTACGTGTAGGTGTCTGGACATATTACTACCTTTAAGGATGACGCATGCTAGGGGGTCATCCATTAATTACATCACACGTTTAGGGACCCCCAGATTGTGATGGATAGTGGTTAGGGTGGTTCAAAAAACATTTTATTTTCCGACGGGGCACCCCCTTATTTTGTTATCTTATTATGCTGATAAAATACACCAAGTTTCGTAATTTTATCTCAATTACAAGGGGGTGTTCAACCAATTTGAAAATTTTATTTGTTGTATGTAAACCAAAAAATACAAGTATTTATTATTCAGAATTTTATTTAAGTATCTGTTTTCACATTATTTGCACATGTGATTTATAGGTTTTTAAGTAGAAAATCATTTTTATTTCTATTTTTTATAATTTTTCTAAAGTAAGATTTTTAGAATTTCACCTAAAAAAAATAGAAATAAAAATGGTTTTTCACCAAATAACTTTTTAATAACACTTTCAAATAATGTGAAAACTACTACTTACATAAAACTCAAAAAATGATAATAACTTGATTTTTTTTTCATACAACTTTGAAAAATTTCAAAGTGTTTGAGCACCCCCTTGTAGTTGAGATAAGATTACAAAACTTGGCATATTTAGTCAACAGAACAAGTTTAACAAAATGAGAGGGTGCCGCTTCTTCTAGCTAGAGTTTGAATTTTTCCCATACAAACGTGAACCACCATAATAGTGGTAGTGGCGCCCCCTACGCAGAGTTTCCCGTAATATTCCCTATTGGTGACGTTTTCAGGTGGAGATCACCCCCTGGCATTCCAGCATCCACAACATGGGTATGGTCTTCAACAGGACCGTGTGGAATTCCATCATGTCTCTGCAGGTAGCTATACTTAGAGCACAGAATAAATAATACTACTGGCTACAGAACACTCGCTCTCTAACAAAACAAGTCTGTCACGATCAGCACAGATATGGCCGCTAGGTGGCGACAGCGCCACGCGCGGCTTATGGCTTTCCCCAAAATTGGGGTGGAACGGATGTACTTTTAGCTACGAAATCGCGGAGTGAGCCACTAGAGTTAGACCAAGAAAAGTCTGCAGCGATTTTGATAGCCCACGCAGTGCAAGTGTTATTTACACGCCATAATTTCATAGAAGATTGACATTTACAATGACACTTGCACTGCGTGGGCTATAAAATCGCTGGAGACTTTTCTCGCTGACTCTATCCACAACTTGGAGATATTTGGATTTGATTTGTTTTGAGTTTGTTTAATGTTTTACAGGTAGTATTTTCCTCGCGTTGGTGTGATGAAATTATTTTTTCATCACACTTGCTTGGACAAGATCTTATTTCATGCACTGAAGGGTAGAGGCCGATATTGTTCCCGCGGGATTTATGGATTGTGAAAAAAAAAGCTGTAACTCCCTAGGGAGTTTCTTCCTCCCTATAGTTTTCTTTTTATTCCCTCTGGCCTGCGGCTGTCGGGATTTATAAACCTCGTTTACATAATCTCGCTTACCCCCCTCGTTGCACAACGCACTATGGGGCTATGGGCCCGATTCGGATTTTGAAATAGACATCTATTAGATATCTTTTAGACATCACCAAGATACGATAACGATATGTTTAGATCTAACCTGTCAAATTTGACATTTGCGCGATTCTGGAGATACTCTTGAACGATTCCCACAGGATATGACTTAGAGATCCAATTCACATCTAATAGATATCTTACTCTATTTCTAACGTTAAATACTTGATATCTAAACTATAACGTAGTACGTGTCGTCTCTTGTGAATATCTTGAAGTTCGAATACGGCAGTATATCCACTATCTTACTGAATAATTCCGTATTTCAGGATCAGTTCTGCGAATACGACGACTACAACTGGGACTACTCGCTGCTTCATCTCTCTCAGAACAGAAAGGGACGGGCGAAGTTCAAGGTCATGATGTGTAAGGGCCCGAGGGTGTTCCATATTGGGGAGTGGTGAGTTACTTGAACCTTCTAAAAGTACTATCGTACATTTCTAGATGGCGCTAGCTGCTCACGTTAACACATAGAGGTTCTATAACATAGAGATGACACGGGGGTGAGGGGAGGGGGGGAGATGCACTTATGGAGATTTCAGTAGGAGTAGCAGAGATAGCGGTATTATTGCTTGTCCTTGTCACAGTGTCACTTTTTGTTTGTTCCCCACCAAAAATTTAGTATGGTTTATGGTGGGCAACAAATAACCCGACCGAATTACGTAGATTGTTTTTGGTATATTGTCAGGAATGTTAAAACGTGTTTTTAATATTGTCGCTTTGCGTATATTTTGTCCCTCACGGAGGCACGCGTATAGCTCATCTATGTAATACTAGTAGTGTAGTAAATAAAGGTAGTGGACCCCGCAGTAATTCCTCAGCCAGAAAAAACTTTACAGTATGATAAAGAATCAATAAATAAAAAGTATTGTATAAATATCCAAAGAATAATAGTAATAGTATTTAAGTAAATACCTAAAGTCATAAATCGTTAATAATTTACGGAAAAATGCTCCGTTCAAACTTTCGTCTCCACCGGAAATATTCATGTAACGTATTGCAACAATATATGACATAACAATAAAAAAAATCATAGCAGAAATACCAATAATTTATTTGGTAAAAAAAATTTCGGACGGAGGAATTACTCGGTTAAATAAATAAACAGATTTGTATGTTTACGTATAAATACATACCTAACTTAGGAGTGTTTTTAGGGTTCCGTACCTCAAAACGAAAAAAAAGAACCCTTATAGGATCACTCGTGCGTCTGTCTGTCTGTTTGTCACAGCCTATTTTCTCGGAAACTACTGCACGAATTAAGTTGAAATTTGGTACACATATGTAAATTAGTAACCCAAAGATGGACATATTTTTTGTATAATTTAAAAATACATAGGTTCGAAGTTTTTTAAGAAAATACAAATAGCCAAAAAATGACCATTCCCCCTGTATCTCCAAAACTACTGGGTCTAAAATTTTGAAAAAAATACACAAAATAGTTCTTTACCTATAGATGACAGGAAAACCTGTTAGAAATGTGCAGTCAAGCGTCAGTCGGAATTATGTACGGAACCCTAGAAACGCGAGTCGGACTCGCACTTGGCCGGTTTTTTTTTTGATATTTATAATGTTAGTTTCGGCTCATACTATACAATAACCAAGCAAAATTTCATCGACTGAGGAATTAATGCATGGGTCTCCATACAACAACTTGCTTCGTTTACTACATGCGTTAACAAGTTGGCGGGCGACGCCATTTTGATTCTGTAAGAAGGATAAGGTTTAAATATAAAGAAATCTTACAGATGTAGTGCATAATTATTTTCCATCGTATTTTCACGGAGACGTACGAACGTGTCTTGTTATTTCAGTCAGTCTCGGTACAAAAAGTGCTGAGGTTGGCTGAAGTAGCATGACAAATATGAACGTTTACGAGAAAATATGAAGAGAAACAATTATGTACATCTCTACACATGTTTAAAAATTACCCTATTACTAAGACTTCGGTGTCCGTCCGTCCGTCCGTCCGTCCGTCCGTCTGTCCGTCCGTCCGTCCGTCTGTCATCAGGCTGTATCTCACGAACCGTGATAGCTAGACAGTTGAAATTTTCACAGATGATGTATTTCTGTTGCCGCTATAACAACAAATACTAAAAACAGAATAAAAAATAAAGATTTAAATGGGGCTCCCATACAACAAACGTGATTTTTGACCAAAGTTAAGCAACGTCGGGAGGGGTCAGTACTTGGATGGGTGACCGTTTTTTTTGCTTTTTTTTGTTTTTGTTTTTTTTCATTATGCTACGGAACCCTTCGTGCGCGAGTCCGACTCGCACTTGCCCGGTTTTTATTATAGTTGGTCAAGCAAATCCTGTCAGTAGAAAAAGGCGCGAAATTAATTTGATGGTGTAATTTAAGTGATTGAATTGTGAATTTACTAGTGACTTTTGTTTACATAGTTAACAAGTTCCATAGTATGACACTTTACAAGTACATGCGTCACACACCAATTTTGGTGTCTAGCAGTAGTAGTTGCCGCCCTAACTACGGAACGGACGCCTGCTCGCGCTTGCGACATCTAGCAGTCATATCTCTCGTAATATGTAAACGCGTTTTGTTAGAGAGTGGACCCTCTATACCTAATACTATTATTTATTCTGTGACCATGGTTAAAACGTGATGGGGAACTGGAGTAACGTATTTTTTCGTATCCCCAGCGGCCTCCACCACAAGAAGTCCAACTGCAACGCCAACCTGGTCATCAGCAAGGTCCAGAAACTCCTCCAAACCACGAAGCACCTTCTGTACCCTAAGAGGTTGACGGCCTCCATCAACCCTGGAGGCGCCAAGCACAACAAAAAGTTGGTGAAAGGAAACGGGGGGTGGGGAGATCGAAGGTAAGTCAAATAAACTGTCACTATAGTCTGTATCTTTAGGTATTTAAATAAAAGTTAACAAAATCTACCCTCAAATGACTTCTTACGCCATTTGAGGGTAGATGAAAACATTACACGATCAAATAATGTAGGTTAAAGTCAGGCCGTTCATTGACAGATCCAGGCGGTTTTGTGAGTACATCACTAAGCTAGCTAGTAAACCATAGAGTAACATATACATACTGTGCTTTAAACTGTTTTTTTGAAAAGTTTTCACAAATAATAATGTATGACATTGATGCATCAAGGCGGCTTGTTAACAAGGACCTACCGGGAAACGCGAAAATCGTCATTTAGTTATCTGACTCTTTATAGCTCGAATGTGCAAGAGCGATAGAGAGGTTAGATAACGATATTTCGATTTTCTTGTTTCGCGGCTGACCCCCAAATTGTGATGGATAGTGGTAGTGGCGCCACCTACGCAGAGTTTTGCGTAATATTCCCGTGGAGTTATTATTATTATTATGCGCGTGCGTCAGAGTTAGGAACAGGCGAGTCAATGTACTAAATTCCTTGTGCTAAGCGTCCTTCCTTTAGTATAAATTTGAAAAGTCCACAATTTTTTTTTAATTGCACTTTTATTTAACAGCGATCGTTTTTTTTTTTCAGAGATCAAGAGATGTGCACAAACATGACCAAGGTAGACCGTCAGTTGAAGAAATACGTGTATTTTGCATGAATTTGATAATTTAAAAAAAAAACAAATTTGATTGGAATTTAAGGTAAAGAGCTCATTACGCGATATAAGCCGTCTCTTTATATTTAGTGCGGTGTGAAAAGGACGGAAAGTCGCAGTGAGTAGTGCTAGTCTTTTTGACATGATCAAGTAGACGCTAGGCGTCAGGTTTGAGACAGAAATAGCTCTGTCCCACTCAAGCGAAGAGACTCGGTGTTGAAAATTGTACATTTTAACACACTAAATTATAATTACTTTACTTGTTACTAAGAAACTAACAATGTAATAAAGGGGTCGTCCAGAAATCATGTGATCATATTTGGCCTATTTTTGACGTGAAGTCCCCAATCCGCATGGGCCTAGTGTGGGGACTATAGCAGGCGTGGCTCACTCCGCGATTTCGTCGCTTTGCTACAGGTAGCTAAAAGTACATCCGTTCGACCCCAATTTTGGGGTTTGCCATAAGCCGCGCGTGGCGCTGTCCCCACCTAGCGGCCATATCTGCGCTGATCGTGACAGACGCGTTTTGTTAGAGAGTGAGTCGTCTGTACCTAGTACTATTATTTATTCTGTGACTATAGCCCAAGCCCTCTCGCGCATGAGAGGAGGCCTGTGCCCAGCAGTGAGACGTAAATAGGCTGAATTATATTATTATAGGTATCTATCTATGTAAAATTGGAAATGTCATTTTTCCACATATTGATTCTTTAGGTAATCACTTGTAGTGGGACAGACTATCACACTGAGATTTTGTACTAGTACAGTCGCCATCAGATATATCGGAGCGGCCAAGGTGCTCACAATCATCTGAACACGCCTACTCTATTGTCAGGGCGTTAAAGTGCGTGTTCAGATATTGTGAACACCTTGGCCGCTCCGATATATCTGATGGCGACCGTACCGTAGCTTCCAATGAAATGGGAAGTAGTAGTTATAGACGTAAGTATTTAATTGATGTTTCATACACCAGGGAGTTTATACATATAAAAACATGTCCATTCATCTCGATTATATGTGACGTTCTAAATAAAAAGGTACCACATTGTCGCTTGCCATGAGGACGCTCTGACAGATTATTCGTATAAAATATACAAGCAAATCAATCGAATCGAATCAGAAATGAGGAGATCCGTAAACGAACTAAAGTCACCGACATAGCCCACCGGATTAGCAAGCTGAAGTGGCAATGGGCAGCCCACATTGCGCGCAGAGAAGATGGTCGATGATGGGGTCGAAAAGTGCTCGAGTGGAGACCACGGACTAGCAAGCGCAGCGTAGGACGTCCACCCACAAGATGGACGGACGACCTTGTTAAGGCCGCCGGAAGACGCTGGATGCGGGTCGCTTCCAACCGGTACGAATGGTGGCCAAGGGGGAGGCCTATGTTCAGCAGTGGACGTGTTATGGCTGAGATGATGATGATTATGATACAAGCCAATTTCGTCTTTATGGTAAGCGGCAAAGTGGTACCTTTTGATTGAGAGCGTCACATATGTTGAAAAGTATAGTCAGACATAGATGTTATTGTAAATGTTGACAAAAAAGTAGTTTTTGTATGAATTTGACCTTGACTACTTAGATATTTATGACTGACTGTACCTACAGTCGGTGAGATATTAAAGCGCTTCGGATTCTAAGACGATTTCGGCTGTATATGACACTAAAAGATTTTGATACTAAAATTGCAGATTTCGCAGCCGTAGGGTTTTTTTAAAGACCCAAGGATTTGTGTTAAAAAAAAAGCGAGATTTGATTAAAAATTGTAAAGTATTAAGTTAAAAGTATTCAGGAAAATGTATTAAATGTACTTAAAGTAGTTAGGATTTGAATATTCCTGTAAGAATTATATTTTGTTGAGAATTTAATATTTCTGTAAAAATAATGTTTTGTTGAAAATTGTTACCAATCGCCATTGATGAAACGATTGTTCAAAGTATTTAATTTTTAAGTATTATATGTTTGTTTCCCTTTATTGTATTGCTTTTATCAGTATTTATTTTGTATCATTTACGACATAATAGATGTTTTATCCACCGCGATAAGTGACAAAAGACTCGAACGCGAGAAATCGATTTGTATATCGCACAATGTTTATTATTACATTTATTACAAATGTATTTTCACGGAAACGTACTAACGCGTCTCGCTATTTCAGTCAGTCTCGGTACAAAAAGTACTGTGGTTGACTGAAGTAGCATGACAAATACGAACGCTTCCGAGAAAATACGATGGAAAACAATTAGGTACACATATTTGCGCTTTAATCGTTTATATTGTTGTATTTTTTTTTATTTGTACATGTGTTATGTCGGGCCATATTAGTGCAATGAGAGTTCAAAGATTTGCTACAATCAGTTTTTTATCTAAATAATTAATATCCCGTCCTTAAATGATCTGACATTCGCAAGCCATTTTCCACATATTTAAAATTATTTTAATTTAACTGAATTTTATCCTTTGTTAAGTAAATGTAAAGTATCTCATTTTAGTAAATGATGAAAAAAATATTTGGGTGAGTGTGTCAGCTTGTTTCTCGCTTTTTTTATTATCCATTCACATGTCTAAATATTCGTATGCCTAATTTCACATCGAATAATGCCTAAAGTAGACATTTCTTCACCTTATTTCGAGTAGATTTTTATTAATTCAGTTACGAAGAGGAAAATATGGTAGGGTAATTCGCCAGTAACTGGCCACCCTAAACTAAAAATGAATCCTATTCACCTATAAACAGAATTCATTTTAGTATAAGTTTTCAATAACTGGCCACCTTATACCTACCAAAATGAATTCTATTTATAGGTGAATAGAATTCATTTTTGGTTTGGGGTGGACAGTTACCATATCAGTTAGGTACTTTATCTGGATTATATGTATTATACACGATTTCCCGTGTCCATGAGTAGTGTTAATTGCAGTTTTTTTATTAATGGTTATGAGATATAAAAAGTAATAAATACCTACTTTCACTTTAGTAACTAGTTACGAAATGGATACAACAAATATAACGTCGTTTACATCTTTGTATATATGTATTTTTTTGTAATTCCAAAGCGCAAATACATAATTTTAAGGTAAATAATATATTGTGCTGTTTTTATATCGCACAAAACATTAGAACATGCATCAGACCTGCTGTTATATTGTACAGTCGACGTCAAAGAGATTTTTACGACTAACGTTACAAAAAATTATTTACACGACTTTATTGTCATAGCATTTAGGTCGTGTAAACATTTTTTTGTTACTTTGGCTGTAAATTTCTCTTTGACGTCGACTGTACATGAAATAATACAAAAAAAAAAGTATATAGCAGGCGAGGTGATAAAATTGATTTTAATACATAATAGCAAGTAAGAGTGTGTAAATCATTATTACAGTGCATATGGTAGTACTTTACCGCCCTAGAGCGGTCATTAAGAGCCAACAGGAGTGGTCATTTCTCCATACAAACGTACTCTGCGTTTTCCTCCGTGGTTTTTGAAGCTAGAGCAATGATTTTTTCAACACAGATTAATATTGTCAATATCTGTGTCGGACCGTTTAGCTTTTTTTGATATTTTTGTTTTTTAAGGCGCTAGAGCCCTTCAAAAATGGCCAAAATGGCCTAATTGACTATGCCGCAATGAGAGGCGTGGCATTCAAAACTGATATCAATTAGCCAAAAAAGCAAAACGGTCCGACACAGATAATTTCATAATCATTTAGATTTCCAAATTTGGTTACGATTGGTTAAGTTTTGGAGGAGGAAACAGAGGAGTACGAAACCTCGATTTTTGAGATTTTTACGCAGGATTTTTCGCCTTGTCCTTATCGCACTACTTTAAGGTGCCGTTTCCGTTAGCGAGACGGGTATATTTACCTAAAATATTTAAAACTCAGCTCCTGTTTCGTCTTAACACAATACGTGCATATGCCGAATGTTTAAACTATTTAAAGGGCCATATGTACTGTAAAACGTTGTACAATACACGTGCGAAAAAGTAATTCGCAACTCGTGTCGATTTAAAACACTCCCTTCGGTCGTGTTTCAATTTATCGCTCGTTTCGAATTTCCTCTTTTCCGCACTTGTATCGTAAATAAGCATTGATCAATAACTTTAGAGCAAAGAAACAAAATTTGTGATTAAATATTTTTTAATTTTCATTGGTGACTAGTCTTTTAAAAAGTAATTATTTATGCACCTATGCCTGAAAATTAGGTATATTTGGGTAATTCCGTAAATGGGCTCTGATATGATGGAATTGTAGTCTGGCAAACACAACTTGCCAGTAAATTAAAAAGTACGAAGAAGAATATGCTTGTCCCTTTCTTTTTGGGTGCTAGTACTAGCCTAAGACAAAGACAGTATGATTCTCTCTGTCTATGTTTGAAATTAGGCGGTCCTGGGCCAAACTATATAAACAATTTTTGATTAGGGGTCGTGCACAAATCACGCGAGGTTCGATAGGGGAAGGGGGGTCACAAAAACTCACGATAGATCACGTTGGGGGAGGGGGGGTATAAGGAAACCTCACGTGTATTTTTCTATAGTAAACGAAACTAAGAAAAAAAACCAACCACATGAGTAAATACCTTTTCTCGGTTTCGTTAAACATAAATCTTAACTCTGCACTTCAAAATAGCGAATGTATTTAACGAAAATAGAAAAATAAACAATATTTTCTAAATACAACACTATTTATCTTAAAATTAGGTCGAATGAAAAAAATACGTGAGGTTACGTGGGGGGAGGGGGGTAGCCAAAAACCTCACCAAATATCACCAAGGGGGAGGGGCGGTCAAAAAGTAGCCAAAAATACCTCGCGTGATTTGTGCACATTTAGCCGACATCTGGGGATGTTTCGGAGTAACCCAAATGCACCTTAAGATGGCTGATAATTAAGGAAATAACACGTTTAAATAACAATTTTACTTTTTAACAATCTGAAACAACTGTGTAACAGTTGCCAACCAAAGACGAGTAAATAATAAAAACTGCTTGTGTTCTTGTTTAGAGTTCTGTCTACGGACAGTCAAACGATTAGAATTGCATGAAGACCAGTCTTTATCATTAACTCGTCTAAATGTACCTATATATTAAGATTAATTTGATTTTGTACTAAAGAAATAACTTTGTTTCCAGACTTTTTCCTTGCCTTGAAGGTATTTTTGATTTGTTTTTGGTTGTTTTTATTATAATATAATTTATACAAATTCAGTAAGATCGTTTTATTTTTCAATAGTCATATTTGTCAGGTTACCTGTCTTTTAAGAGCCCATCAACGTGCATACTAGCGCCACTGCTAAATAATCGAAAGATATTTAAAAAAGGGCACCGCTATATATTTGACGCATGGTCACATTTGGCAAACCCCTCCCCCCTAGTGTGACGTCACATTTTTCCTACGAAATCGCCAAATCGAATTAAGTATCCAAGTATTATTAATATTTTATCAAAATATTTTTGACGATGTAAATATTAGTAATTTTATAACCCAAAACTGCTTAGAAAATTAAACGAATAAAAACGGTTATCGTTTTAAAAACTTGTTATTTGAATGTACAGCGAATAAAATAATTTAAAAAAAATTTCGGTTACTGGTGAAGTTAAAGTGACGTCACAAAGTTTGTGTCTCCCCCCTCCCCCATGTCACAATATGTCACATTTTCTTGACCCCCTCCCTCCCCCTAAACGTGTGATGTAATTAATGGATGACCCCTTAGGTAGGTATAAATAAAACAAAAGTATAATCATCAATCAATAATGTTGTATTTAATACTTCAAAAAAATCTTTCTCTTGTACATAAATGTGGTAGAAAAGATATCTTAGAAGCTCTAGCACTCAAAGATAGCTCGTAGTTAGACCAAGCTAACCCGGCAGCGATTTTGATAGCAGACTGTGCTAGCGTTATTTTAAACTTCAAGCTTCTATGAAATTTTGACGTTGAAAATAACACTTGCAGTCTGTCTTGTCAAAATTGCTGCCAACTTAGCTTGGTTGAGCTTAGGTTGGCTCTACCAATATTTTCATCAACAATGTTGTACTTTTAGAACTTGTAAGAAAATATAAAAACAGCATTTATTTTTAACACATTGACCACGTACAGTTATTAATTGTTATACAGGGTGCTTCCTGTAACAGGAGCAATAAATTAAACTAAAGGCTGTACTCCTCAAACTGACGAACATTTGTTCAGCAACTTTTAAAAATTATGAATCCTTTAGTTTAGACTCTCCTCTTTCCCATACAAAATAAAATATTGCCTTCAATGTACGCTGACATCAGTGTGTTTGACGTTACTTGTCACGCTTTTAACATAACAAAATTTGCAATATATTGCGTCTTAGAATAAACCTTTAAGTGTAATAAAAATCAAACCATGAGTTATTTTCAAAAGTTGCTGAACAAATGGTCAGGCCACACCCGGTATTATAGGCATATCCATTAGGCACGTACAAATACGACACACAACATCTGCTTGACCAGCTTTTAAACCTCCATATAAGATAAATAGTCTATGAAAAAAACGTGCCATCGAAAAAAATAAATATGCTCGAAAAGATGGCGCCATACCTTTGGCCTAACTCGTGTAGATCTATTTAGGTTTAAAGACATTTATTACTCATAAGAATGTTACAATTCACTTTGTTGCACACACACTTATTTGCACCTTACATTACTCTAAAACAATTGGGTACTTTCCTCTACTTAAAATAAATTAATTCACACCGTGCTCGAAATAAAGCACCAGATAATTATTAGAAAAACATAGATAGCAGTTACTTTTAAACACAATTTGTATTTAATAAATCGGATAGAAATTAAAAAGTAGGCGAGTTGACCGTGACGTCACTATACTCGTTTTCATATTGGCAAATCGTTTTGACAGTTGTAAAAAGGAAGCTGATTTGACTATAGACCGACCGCTTAAATGAGTCCCCTGCGCCTGCGCGGTACGGGGGCGAGGTAGGACGACTAAGGGTGGCGGGAAAAGTGCGGGCGGCAGGCGTACGGCGCCCGCACCTTCCCCGCCACCCTTAGTCGTCCTACCCCGTCGCCCCCGTACCTCGCAGGCGAGGACTCATATAAGCGGTCGGTCTATAGTAGGAAAGTACCCAATTGTATCCAGTCTCCACCAAAAGAATAATAGTTTATAAAATCATAAAAAAATTAGCGAAAATACCCACTAACGCACTGGTCCCACCGCGAGCTAGTAAGCTATGAGCTATCGGCTATAAACACGAACAAAAGATAAGTACTCCCGTGTAAATAAAAGAGACACGGCGATATTTATAGCTCACCGCTGGGCGAGTAACTATAAATATCGCCGTGTCTCTTTTATTTTCACGGGAGTGCTTATCTTTTGTTCGTGTTTATAGCCGATAGCTCATAGCTTACTAGCTCGCGGTGGGACCAGTGCCTAACGTACACAAACCTAGTATCTACACAAAATATTGAAACAGGAAATATTTCTTTTGCCATTTTGACAAATAACTTTAGGAGACAATTTCAACAATCAATATTAGATATTAGACGTTAGACTTTTAACTTAAACACTAATTATTTGAATACTTAATACACTTATAGCTAACATATTCTTATAATGGCACTTCTACCAAACATCTAAACATTTAAAGATAAATTGCAAAAAATAAATTCCGTCACAGCGAAACGATAAGAAGGTAGGTAAGTAATACCGTAATACCCATAAATATACGAACTTGTTCGTAAGTTTCTAAAATATTATAAAAATAAGATAATACGTTAATACGATAGGCGGTGGATACTCTTACAAAATGTTATTTCAATACTTATTATATAAAAATGTCATTGGCTTCAAAACTTATAAAAGTAATAAAATCGTTCTTCGTCGTTTCCAATGGGGTTGACAAAGGCTTGTTTGCAATAGATGGCGCCAGCATAGATTTCCCCCTTCTTTGGTTTTTTGTATGAAATTAGGCTTAAAGGGTATCTAATCTAAGCCATAAAAATCCAAAAAACAAACAAGAATTTGACACAATTCTAGGGATTGACAGGTAAACCTATGCTGGCGCCATCTGTAAAGTACTTCGACCGGCCAACCCCATTGGACATCAAGTAAATTTAACACCGATTGTATACCAAACTGTTAGACTCCAATAACGCTATCTTACATCAACTTAGCAGTAATAATACATAGGAACATACTCACCAGTTTCATTACCAAGTTTTGCATGAAAACTTAAGAGTTGCACTTGGTAAGATAACTACGCTAGGGTCGCACTTTAAATTAGTTCTAATACATCTTATACGGGTCTTACATTATTTTAAAAAGTATTAATTATCTGTCCTAGGTTCGCGGATTGGTGTATGCCAGGTACGACAACTTTGAGGTGGGCGTGGTCTTTGTTCTAACAAACTCGACTGCTGTCTTGGGAAGACACACGGCCGAAAATTTGACGAAGATTGAGTCGAGTTTATTCTTTGGTTGTCTCTCGGTCTTTGATTTATTATAGGTGTTCCATTCGATAAAGAGGCTATACCGTTTAGAGTTCTTACCGCTAAAGTTCTTTCTGTTATATCATTGGGCGGTTCAACAGGTGTATGCCAGCTGTGTGTTTGTGAATGAGAAATATGAGCATTTACCGTGGTGGAAGTTCGTGCGTTTCTGTTTCTTGAAGCTAAATTTGAACGGGAGTACACATTAATGTTGATCTCCCGTGTTGAAGCGTTTACTAATAATGGTATTTGAACAGCCGTGTTTGATGTTTCACGGTATGATTGTGTAAAGCAGCAAGGATGCCTAGGAACCGATGTTGCTGGGGTGTTCTGAGAAACTGATGTGTTTGCTTGTATTGTCGTACTAGGGTGTTGCTTTGGTGCTGATCTACTTGTAGATGGAGTAAGATTAGTATTACAAGGTAAGATATTTTCAGAGTTACGAGAATCCCTAGCCTGTGATAGTGGTGACACAGGACGCCGATGCGTCGACATTATAACAGGCTGGTATATTTGTGCATTTTGTTCATTCACGGGATTGTTTTGGGTCTGTAAATGCTCTCTTGGTTTTGAGTTTGTGTGACGGCTTGGGAGCAAAACTGGGACCGAATCAGAAGCACATTTTGATGTCCTTGGAGTTACAGGAATTGAATGCGGCAAAGACACAGAAACAGATGAATTTGGTACAGAATCTTTAGGGCTATTTATGGTGATAGAAAGCCCAGGACTAGATTTCAATGTGTTTGCGTTATTGTTAGTGCTGGAAGTATGCTGTCTAGCAGAACTGGGCTGTTTAGCTTCCTCATTCAGTATTTTAGATGTGTCAATTGTTGAATTTGAACTCGACACAGACACTTCTCGTGTTCTCGCGATAACAGTTCCAGACGACGCATTATTAACATTTAATATATTAACGTCAGGTTTTGTATTAGTTTCAGTAAAATTAAATCGATTAGTTTTATTTATTGGTTGTGTTGTTATGGTAGTTGTGGCATTAACAATTTTGTCATTATATAACGAAGTATTGTTAGGTTTTTCATAAGGCGTTTTGCGTGTATGTTTATTATTTTGTTTTTCGTCACGGTGCGATGTTTTTGGCTTTGTTTGTGCCGCATGTTTATGCGAAATTGCAGGTACGTCTTTGGAGTTATTTCCCGAAGGTACTATTGTTTGAATTGTTTCATTGCGAGTTGCCAAAGTTCCAAGGTTAACTTCTCTGCGATTTACAGCTGTTTCAGAAGCCGCTTTTGTGCGAATTAACGGACTTTCAGTAGCCATCACTGTTGTGATATTGTTGGAAATTTTTGGCTTTGAAGCTAGTGAGGGACTAGCAGTTCCTTGGTCTGAGAGATTTACGGAAGTATCTTCTTTTATTTTTGTGTTACTTATTGGAGACCCGGGGATTCCTCTTCTGGATGTTTCAGAACCAACTCCGTCACTGTCAGTTTGCTTTTTTAATGAATCACGCTGATCTATACCTTTTGCTATATGCTCTGTGTTTTGTTTACCAATTGTGTGGCTTTCTATATTAGACGGCTTTTCAGTATTAGGGAAGAAATTACTTACCACTTCAATATCAAGTTGATTGTTGGCAGCTTTTTCATCTTTAATATTTTCCAATAGTAAAGCCTCTGCGAGTTTAGTCTCGTATAAACTAGTATCATCACTAGGATCAATGAATTTGCTATCATTCAATGTTTGGTCATCATCTCCAGGTTTCGGGCTGCATTTTGTAACTGTTATATCTGTAGATGGAATGGGCTCATCAAGATCATCGTTCGTCAAATCAATGACAAAGGCATCCAATACTTTATTTTGGTTAGTCTCTTCTTTAACTATTATGGAACTTGTTGGTTCGATGCTTTCATTTGGTGCAGAATCCGACCTAGTTGATGTTCTTTTTTTCTTATTTTCTGGTTCTTCGACTACATCACTATTTGCGATTATAACAAGTGTTGAATTAGCAACACTTTGTTTGGTATCTTCATTCGGTGCAGAAGATGACCTAGCTGCCGTTCTTTTTTTGCTATCAACTGTTACTTTATAATCTTGCTCATTGTTTGTTTTATTTCTATTTGTGTTATGTAGTCTCTTGTCTAAGTCTTGAATTTTGTTTTCGAAATTCCTGTTATTGTGTTGAACTTCATGGTGTAAGCCATGTTGATCCCTATAATGTTTGGCAAATTCCACATTACTGATTGATTCACCACATAAAGTACATTTATCATCAATTCTAGCTCTTTTCGGCCCATCGTCAATTGAGTTGGCACGTTTCCGTTTTTCGGTGTTTCTTTTCGTTGCTGTAATATTGTTATTTATTTCTTTACTTTCTGTAGTAGCAACTTTCATTTTAGTACAGATCTGTGAATTACCTTCTGTAGGTAGGACTTTGTCATGTCTATTTAAATAATTATATTCAACAGCTATAGTGTTACTTTCAGAGGATTCTATAACTGCGTTACTACTTGAAACCCCATGTAGTTCTGCATTAGAGTCATTTCTCGTTGTTCCAGGCTTGGTTACAGACATTAATGTTTTAGTGGCAGGGTCTACTATCACATGCTTTTCCGAATTTTCAGATACTGCTTTAGTCCGACTTTGAGCATGTCCATGGTGGTCTTTTGTGTGACTTGCAGCAGTTTCAGGGTCTGCAGTGCAACTTCCAGTAGTTCCAGAGACCATAAATTCTGTGTGATCCAGGGAAATTCTAGGGTTTGTTGTTTCTGTGCCACATTTTGAAATTCCTTCTTTGGGTTTGACAAATATTGCAGAAATTTCAGTTACAACATTCTCAGTGTATTTTAATGGAATTGCAGGGTATGTTTCCGTTGGACTTTTAGAAGTTCCAGGCATTGTTTTTGTAGAACTGTCTGGAATGTCAGGAGTAAGTATTTCAGTATGCCTCGAGGTTCCAGATATGGGTACATCAGACTGACTTGCTGGAGTCCCAGACATCTCTGTTTCCATGTTTTGTCTTGACGATTCGAGGACTAGTCCAGAACTGACTACGATAAGATTTTCAGCAGTTCTGTTATCTGCTTCTGGGACAGTTTTGGAGGTTTCCTTGACAGCATCCTTAAAACTTTTGGAACTCTCTGATATATTTCCAGGGTTATTACTCGAAGTTTCTTGAGCTTTTGTTGATAGATATTTAGAAGTAACAGGCATTATTTTTGTACAACTGCCTGAATTTTCAGGGCCTGTTTTAGTGTCAATTCTGGGCTCTGCCACATCAGAACGACTTGTTGAAATGATGTTTTCAGAATGAGGTCTTGAAGATCCTGTAGCCACTTCTATGTTAGTTCTAGGAATACTAGAGGTTGCATTAGTGCAATTTTCAGAAGTTCCATGGTCTTCTATTGGGCTATTTGTAGCAGTTTTAGGACCAACTCCAAAAGATTCTGTTGTTTTCGTGTTTTTAGTAATGTCCCCGCTTTGTTTTTTAAAACTGGTTTCAGGTTCAACTCTTTCTGTGCCATGACTTAAAGATACAGGAGCTGTTTCGATGTTAGGTCTGAAATTACCAGTAATTGCTTCACTGTGCCTCGAAGTAGGAACTACTTCACTACCTTTGGAACATTCAGGAACCGCTTTACTGTGTTTAGAAGACCGAGGAATTTCTTCTCTGTGTCTAGAGGATTTAGAAACTGCTTTATTGTGTTTAGAATACCTAGGAATAACTTCACTGTGTCTAGAAGTCCCAGGAATTGCTTCACTGTGTCTAGAAGGTCCAGGAACCGCGTCACTCTGTTTTGAAGTTCCAGGAATTGCTTTACTGTGTTTAGAAGACCCAGGACCCGCTTCACTATGTTTTGAAGACCCAGGAATTGCTTCACTGTGTCTAGAAGGTCCAGGAACCGCGTCACTCTGTTTTGAAGTTCCAGGAATTGCTTTACTATGTTTAGAAGACCCAGGAACCGCTTCACTATGTTTAGAAGGTCCAGGAACCGCGTCACTCTGTTTTGAAGTTCCAGGAATTGCTTTACTGTGTTTAGAAGACCCAGGAACCGCTTCACTATGTTTAGAAGACCCAGGAATTGCTTCACTGTGTCTAGAAGATTCAGGAACTGATTTACTGTGTTTAGAAGACCTAGCAATAATTTCACTGTGTCTAGAAGACCCAGGAATTGCTTCACTGTGTCTAGAAGGTCCAGGAACAGCATCACTCTGTTTTGAAGTTCCAGGAATTGCTTTACTATGTTTAGAAGACCCAGGAACCGCTTCACTATGTTTAGAAGACCCAGGAATTGCTTCACTGTGTCTAGAAGATTCAGAAACTGATTTACTGTGTTTAGGAGACCTAGGAATAACTTCACTGTGTCTAGAAGTCCCAGGAATTGCTTCAATGTGTCTAGAAGATCCAGGAACCGCGTCGCTCTGTTTTGAAGTTCCAGGAATTGCTTTACTGTGTTTAGAAGACCCAGGAACCGCTTCACTATGTTTAGAAGACCCAGGAATTGCTTCACTGTGTCTAGAAGATTCAGGAACTGCTTTACTGTGTTTTGAAGACCTAGGAATAAATTCACTGTGTCTAGAAGACCCAGGAATTGCTTCACTGTGTCTAGAAGGTCCAGGAACCGCGTCACTCTGTTTAGAAGTTCCAGAAATTGCTTCACTGTGTCTAGAAGGTCCAGGAACGGCTTCACTGTGTTTAGAAGATCCAGCAACCGCTTCACTGTGTTTAGAAGGCCCAGGTATTGCTTCACTGTGTCTAGAAGATTCAGTAATTGCTTCTCTGTGTCTAGAAGGTCCAGGAACCTCTTCACAGTGTTTAGAAGACCCAGCAACCACTTCACTGTGTTTAGAAGGCCCAGGAATTGCTTCACTGTGTCTAGAAGGTCCAGGAACGTCTGCTTGAGGGCATCTCAATGAAGAAGCTATGCTTTTGAACGTATCGCACAAAGCTTGAATATGCGTTTGTACATCAACAACTTCAGACTTTTTTAGCTTTGCTTTTTTTTCTTTTCGAATGGGTTTTCTAACATGTTTTTTGCTTACTGCAGCCTTTTTTGACATAACGTTTAATACCCACTCCACACATTTAAGCACTGCTTCCGTTTGTCTAGCGTTAAATAGGAGATGGGTGTTCTGAACATCGTCGCTATCTGAACTATCAGAATCCATGGTTACCTGAAACAACACACAAAATGATGTTTTGTTTTTCTGACTAAAATGACACGAGTTATTTTTCGGGGTTTATGTGTACAAACAGCAACACGAATTACAATTACAAAAGGTCCACCAATGTACAGTTAACAGTGTAAAGGTAAAGGCGATGGTAAAGGGTGTTTGTGCAGTAAAAAAATAATTTTACTGTCCATACTCAATTTAACTAGGCAACTTATTTGCAATCAGTCAATGTGAATATTATCTATCATTTATTTCATATTACAAATAACAGATGAGGGTATATATTTCTTATAACATATCTTAGAGACTTAGACCAATAGACACTTCATAAGCAACTGAGTGGTTAAATCTTGGAACAATGTCCCAGGGGACATAGTATCACCCAAAGTGCCAATGAATTTAAGAATAAGTTAGACAAGCGCAATGCAAATTCTACTCAACACTGAAAACTTTGTTAAGATGAATTTGAATATAGGCATTGTCAGTTACTGCCTATCTGCTTTACAAATAATAAATGAATCTTTTTTTTTATCAATTTTTACAGTTTCCGAAAACTCAAATTGGAGACCTGGCAGACCCTGCTGGCGATGTTAAGATGAACTAGACTCCTTCTTAAAGGAGTGGCCAGACATAGCACTGGACAGAGATTTGTGGAGAAATTGGGGGGAAGCCTTTGCCCAGCAGTGGGACACGACAGGCTTCAAATAATAATAATAATAAGCCCCCAGGGCAGCTTGTGGCGAGCTGAATGGGAAGTGACATCCCTTGGGTCCCATACCCTCGAGAGTCGGTCAGGCCCCTCTCTCCAGCTTGCCTTCATTGGCCGGCTGGAGTGAACACTGAGCAGGGGCCGCAGGACTCTCACCTCTGGCTTGCCTTAACCGGCCGTCCAGAGTGGGGTGTCAGAGCTATATGCTCGCAGGGCGGAATTGAAACATGCCTAAGACGCGAGTTGGCACAGTGGCTGCTTACAGCCACTGGGTAGAAAGCGGTGCACACCTCTCCACGCCCTGAGCCGCTCACGTGATGTTGTCCCCTTGTCGCTCCGTGCGAGCGGCCGTTTTCGGGGACTCATGTTGTGAGTTGGCGAGTCACCACCTGGCCCATTTTTTCATGTTTTTTAACATATGAGCAGGGCAGGTGCCATAGTCTCCTCCATAGTCCCAGTTACTAGCCCACTAACAACTCAACGTAATAGCCCGGTTTCTTTTTGTACCTTTTCTTGCAATAGTCCTACACTAACCGGGGCTTGTCCTTGGGTGCACTACTATAGTGCAAACAGGGATAATCGTCGGTTGGTGTCACATTACATTTAGAGTAAATTGTCTTATTACAAGGGGCCTCTACGTGTTGGCTTCGGCCCCACGCACGCCTTCCAAATGCCCGGGACTCCATCGTCCCGAGAATTTGTAAAAGACAGAGATAATAATAATCAGTTCCAATGACTGTTAAATAAGTATATAGACATATAAGACAAACAAACCACACACCGTTGGTGTACAGTTATACACAATCTATAGAAAACTAACTAATACCACTTATATGATATTGCACATCGTATAAGTTAGTGGTGGGCAAAGCACGGCCCGCGGGCCATCTCCGGCCCGCGAATGGATTTTATCCGGCCCGCCGCCGGTCCTATGAAATAATTAGTATATGGGCTATATGGCATTGACCTACGATTATCACAAATCAAAATAAATTTTGGCTACAATTCTGGCCCTCCACTTAAATTTCCTAAACTTTCTGGCTCCCCATGAAGAAAGTTTGCCCACCACTGGTATAAGTCATAAATTCATGCATAATGTTTACAAGACACATTTGTAGATTATTTTGAGTACTTAAGCTGTCTACTGAGCTTTTTTTACAAGCTTTTATTTAGTTTTTCCTGACCGTTGTCTGTCTATCTGTCTGTCGGTCTGTAATCAAATCTTGCAAGTTAAGTTTGATCCACTTCCAGGTTTCCGATTGAGCTGAAATTTTGCATGCATGTATAAATCGGATGACAATGCAATATTATGGTACCATCGAGCTGATCTGATGATGGAGACAGGAGGTGGCCATAGGACCTCTGTGATGAAACAACGCAACCTACGAGTAATTGTATTAGGGGTTTTTAGAATTGTCTCTATGAGTATTCCGATACCACGCTGTGACTCATGCAGGTTCCTCGGATTCACCATCGACGCCAAGCTGAAGTGGAAAGAACACATAGACAACTTGTGTGAAAGGTTGGGCAGCGCTGTGTTTGCGCTGCGCAAACTGAAACCAATTGTCTCAAATGATGCCCTAATTCAAATATACTATGCATATTTCTTTTCACTGATGCACTACGGTATAATCTTATACGGCAACTCAACCGATTCAGATCGAGTATTTATATTACAAAAACGGGCTATACGAATACTGGCAGGTGTGAGTCCGAGGCACTCGTGTAGAGAACTCTTTAAAAAATTCAATATATTGACCTATTACTCGCTTTACGTGTATGAAATTATAATGTTTACGCGCAAAAATATTAACCAATTCAAACGGTCGAATATGCTTGGCGGAATAACCCGCCAAACGGGGCGATTACTGCCCGTGCCGCGGCGGCTAGCGCTGCTCGACAAAAACCCACGAGTAAATAGGTCCGTCGCTGTATGAACGTCTACCCGCCAGTATCAGAAATGAAACCTCTGACGACATATTTGATCGCCGACTAAAAGAACTGTTCCTAACGACATCGCTGTACTCTGTTAAAGAGTACAGTGAACGATACAATTATTAATAATTTTACTTGGCATTAAATTGAAATTATTGTTTTTATTTTATTTTATATTGTTTTTTGTATTGATTGTTGACATTTTATTAATTTATGGAATATGACATTATATGACCTAGGAAAGCCCTAGTATTATATATTATATACAAAATAGTTTTAGGTTTTAGTTAAGTTTTATGACATTTTAATTTGATTTCTATTCTATTTTATTTTTGACATTATTGATTCACAATTTATTATTATTTTTATTATTCTTTTAATTTTGTTTGTATACACTTGACGATCTTTTTGTGAATTTCTGCTATTTTTAAGGAAGAATAACATGTAAATTTTCAATCAGAAATAAATATTATCTATCTATCTATCTATTAGTTGTTTGTTGTAAGTAAAGTACAGTCAGCGATAAAAGCTTGTGCCAAAAATGAAATTTTTGCCATAAACTTATTTAAAATGTTACTACCAACAAATAAATAATGTATTCAATACTTATGCACTGCACTAATGAATCAGACTTTATATAAATAAAATATAAATAAAGACCATCTAACCAATATTATTATACTCAGTGCCGGATTTAGACATTTGCCGCCCGTAGGCTATGCCGATTTTGCCGCCCCTATAGGTTATAGGTTATAGGTTATCGCGGGCTTGTTTTCCGCAACTCGACGTCTATTATTGCGCCTATTTTGCGTGATGGGATGGCTGCACTATTCCTGCCAACCCAACTCCACCAAGAAGCCTAGCAGACCCTTAATGTTGCCGACGACTTCTGGGAGAGACCCCGGTGAGCCGAGGTGTTGTGCCCGGTATTTTGCCACCCCTGGGCATTCGAGAATGACGTGGGCGGCTGTCTCCTCTGCCTCCATGCATGCTCTGCAGAGGGGGCTATCTGTAACACGTAGGGTTAATAGGTGTTTGTTAAATGAGGCGTGTCCAGTTATTGCCCCAGCTAAAAGCCGGAGCTGTGGTCTCTTCAGCTGTCGAAGCCTCCGCGACAGATTGGGGTTGAGTGTCGGGAGGGCTTCCTTCGCCTGCCTGCATGTGCCTAGGTTAGACCAATATTGCTGGTGTTTTACCTTGGTGTTGTGTCGCAGCGTGTTCCGGAGCCAGGCATATGGCAGAGGTAGGATTGGCTCAGGTCCTGCCACCTTCAGTTCCGAGCCTCCTCTCGCCAGGATGTCGGCTGCATCGTTACCTCGTGAGTTGCTGTGTCCTTTGATCCACTGCAGAGTTACGCCATTGGTGGTACATACCTCTGACAGAGCTTTGTGACATTCGTAAATTAGCCCTGAAGTGAAAGTAAAACTTTGTAGAGCTTGTAGTACTGACCGACTATCAGAGAGTATGCGGATGGGGTAGTCCATTGCTTCCCTTGAGACGATTGCGTGTGCTGCCATTATAATGCCCATACATTCCGCCTGGAAGACTGTGTTATGGGCACCAAGTGGTGTCGAGATGTGTATGTTTAGGTCCTCTGAGAAAACCCCAGCGCCAGTGCCTGACCTTGTTTTTGATCCGTCCGTGAAGATTCTCAGCTCCCTTGGGTTGAGTCCTTCATGGGGTTCTTCGTGTAATTGTATTTTGTATTTTTTGTCGAAGACGAACTGCTTGGGTATCCTGTCAGTCACCGCTTCTATAAGCGGTTCCTTACCTATGGCCTCGTAGAGGATTTCGGTGTGTGGCACCCTAGGCGGTCTCCAGAGATTAGATTTTTTGAGACGTACCGCCGCAGCCAGCGCTTCTTGTTGTATGAAGAGGTGCAGCGGCGGCAGACCCAGTAAGGCTTCCAGGGCCGCGGTTGGTGTTGTCCTCATGCAGCCCGTTGTCGCCATACAGGCCAACCTCTGGAGTCGTTGTAGTCTAGCCTCAACAGTGGATAGTTTGGTGCGTGGCCACCATACTATCGCGCCGTAGCTTATTATTGGTCTTATCACTGCCTGGTAAAGCCATAGAGTTAGCCTAGGAGTTAATCCCCAGGTTCTACCCACCATTCTACGACATTGCCAGAACGCGACTGTAGCTTTATCAATTTTGCCATTTAGGTGATTACTCCAATTCAGTTTGTTGTCAAGTATTACCCCTAGATACTTTACCTCTGCCGATAGTTGGAGTTCTGTATTGAACAGTTTGGGAAGGTGGTAGTTTCCCAAGTTGCGTTTGTTGGTGAACATTACCAGCTCCGTCTTGCGAGGATTGACTGTGAGTTCGTTGTTAACGCACCAGCGCTCCACGATGGCTAGTGCAGAGCGGGTAACATCGCATACCGTACCTGAGTGGTTGCCGCTTGTTAGTATCACTATGTCGTCAGCATAGCCGATTGTGTAATAGTGATTGTTGTTTAATGTTGCCGCCCCTATCCACCTCGCTTATAGCTTTTTAAAGTACTTTCCAATCAGAGACGTTTAATTAAATAGTACAACGCACCATAGTCACATTAAAATGCATATTATAAGGTGACGTCACTATTCTAGATACAGTACAGGTTTATGTGGGTTGTTTTTGTCACTCAATGACGATGCGACCTCTTTATATTTTCCTGATCTGATCGGCGATCGGTGGATACTCCTGGGTTTTGGCCATTGAGAATCAAGGTTAAGGAGTTCGGTCGGATCTGGCATCGAGTCTGCTCGAGAGACTAGTAATAGTAATAGTAGTAATAGTAGTAATAGCCTTTATTTCATGCGTTTTTTGTTATTTTTACACTTTCTTTGTTATTATACTTATTAAATTATTCTTATTTTTTATTCTTACTTATTAAATTATTCTTATTTATTATATTATAGCTCGAGAGACTATGCTATACAAATGGATCGCTAAAGCGCGAGCGTAGCGAGCGCGAAAATTTTTCGATAGAAATAACGCAATTGATACACAAGCCTTCTTGAGCTTACCGTGGGGCTTAGTCAATTTAGACAATTTAGGAAATGGTAAATTTTTAGGCTTCCTTACTTCAAAACGGAACCCATATAGGATCACTTTGTTGTCCGTTTGGCCGTCTATCTGTCAGAGGGCGGCAAAATCGACAAATAATGCTCGTTATTTAAATTTTACAAATAAATAGGGGAGCGGCATAATTCTGGTCAACCCTATCTGAATAGCAAATAAAATATTTTTTTGACCCAAATTTGCCGCCCCCTAAAATCTGCCGCCCTAGGCTTCAGCCTACTCAGCCTAGTGGTAAATCCGGCACTGATTATACTCTTTGCATCTAACGGCTTGAAACAAAACTATCTAATTTACATACAATCAGCACTTCAGATGCACTCATGTTATATTAATTATATCCATAGATTCCATAGGAACATATTGTATAAGTACACCAAACGATGAATCATAATCATATTAATCATAAATAAAATATACTTACTTCAGAATCACTCAATAAACGCGGGAAAAAGTCTTAATGCACATCAGTAATATCAGTACACCTTGTGAAATCCAAGTTCAAGGTCGAATAATAAGTTTTATGTTTGTGATTTCACGTTCCAATGCAAATAACAACTACACCTCTCCCGGACATTAGAAATGCGCACTAAGCTAAAGCCGCATAACTATACTACAATGTAAGAAAGAAAACCATAAAGCAATAGGTATTCTACCCTAATCGGGCACATTACGTAGGAATAGGAAGTGTGTGCGTGATAGATAACAATAACATCAACAATATTATTTACTTTAGCGTGCTTTAGCTGGAGATTCCAGGAATTTCCCACTCTCCAGAATATCTGTGGAGCGTTCGGAGTTCAGACTCAGTAACAAACTTTTAAATGCTATGAAATTGCTGCTTTATTTTAATACGTAAAATAAGATAACAAGATTTAAAAATGATAATCTAATAAGCATAGATTTGTAAAGATACATTATTTTAATTACCGTGAGATGTGATGCATTGTTTGAATTACGTACTTACCTAACATAAAATCTTCATATATTTGAACGTACGCTCGTCTTGTCAAATGGACGGCTCGTCAGTGAAGATCAAGTGAAGACTAATAATACTACTTTAACTTTAATTGGGCGTTAGCTTTAAATAAAACTAAACATATAATTCCATTGAATTATCTTTAAAAAATAGAAGTCAGTAAAATTATTTAATTTTTTGTTGCAGCATTTATGTTGGCTAGCTTGACTATACGGTTCTTTCCGGAGATGGTGAAGTAGATAGAAGTTGCCAGATATTGGAAATACTGGCAATTTACGATTTTTATAGGCGGTCGAACGCCCATAAAATATTTTTCTACGCTTTACACAAACTGTAATATATAACGGTAAGAATCTTCGAGCAACACCGGCTTCCGATACGTCGGAAGGGAGGGGCCCAAGCGATATCTCGCCGTACAAATCTTTCTGCCATTTTTCGCGGGGGGAAAGGTGCACACAGTCGCATTTCTCACACACTTACATACAAAATCCAATCTGTAATGACGACACAAATACATAGAAAATGACACACGTCAAAGACAAATCTTGCAAACCTCGATCTCTTTTTGTGTACGGACGAGTGACTAGTGTCACAACACGCACACTAAGACATTTTCGTTGAAGTATGTCATAAGTATGTCATTGTATTCTGAGAGATGAGAAGTCGGATTTGTCGCTCGACCGATCTGCAATTTGTACTGAGCGAGCAAAATCGATAAATCCAACAATTACTTGAGACTAAAATATAATAATTGTATTTAAATGTAATTTAACGTATGATATGTAAAAAAAAATATTACATGTGAAATGTATCACTTTCTTTTTGTTGATTTGATGTCCCCGACCTCTTTTTATAACAAAAAACCGAGCAAATAGGCATTTTTGTGCAGCAGTGTTCACGCGCGCGTCTGGACTCGGTCTAGTGAAAAATCCAAGTGCAACTAGTTTTATTACCCGCGCTAGATTAGATTGACGCGCTAATCTTGTACCTCGGCAGAGGGGAAATAGTGCGAATGCCGCCTCCCTTCCGTGTTGCTCGAAGGTAAGAATACATACATGTCCCTATGCCTTTAAGCTCCATACTTGACGCAGTATTCAAAATTATAGCCGGTCAAACAAATTTCTCAGTAGAAAAAGGCGCGAAAATCAAATTTTCTATCGGACGATAACTTGACAGAGTATATATTCGGAGCCAGTGGGCCTACCGCGAACAGCAAATTACGGATATTATTCTCTATTACTGTTAACAACTTAATTAGCGATGCCATATAGTTGATTGCCGATGCTGGCACAAAAAAATATCGAAAGCTAGTATAATTAGCTTTTTTAACCCTGTTCCTTTTTTTTAATAACCATGGAATTAAAAGTTAATAGAGTTAAACCAAGATAAGTCTGCAACGATTTTGATAGAACACATAGTGCAAGTATTATTTATGCGTCATAATATCATAGAAGTTTGGCGTTTAAAATAACATTAACATACACTGCGCTGCGTGGGCTACCAAAATCGTACTTTTCTTGGTCCAACTTCTAGTTCAAATTTTGGCAAAAGAACAGTGGCACACTGGCAACCCGAATCAAATCAAATGTCAAATGAAAAAACGGATCTGACCGGACCGACCGGACCGCCACATTTCGTACATTGCGCGTATATTGTTATAAATTAATAATAATAGACAAATTTGTTTCTAAAGGTGTATACAGCGCATATAAATAGTTTCATAAATCAAATAGCGTCTTAAGGTAAGTTTTTTAATAATTTTTTCACTGTTTTAGTGTTATTAAAATCTATCGCCGATTACTACGTCTTTCTTATCTTTGGGGTCAGTAGTAGGGTCAGGTTTTTTTTTTAGATTAATTTCAGTAGTACAATCAAGTGATACAATAATTTGGTTTTAGTTATGAGTATTAGTCAGATTTACCATGGATGTGTTACAATATCAACTATAATATTAATCTTTGGCTACTTTAACTTTGCACAAATTTGGCAGTAAGAACACATACCATACATAAGAAAGGGACAGCATGATTTGTCCCTAAACTGCTGTCAATTTCGGTTTTGTAGGAAGTTTCCTTTCTGTATGGTAAGTACTATTACTTATTCTGTGTCCTATTATCATGCCGCGATCAGAAAGGGATTAGAAATAACAGATTTCCATACACTTACGTCAAAATCAATATGGATTGACAGCTATCTCAATCCCTTTCTAATCGCGATTCAGTAATACCAACAAAACTGTTCATAACATCATCATTAATTAGCATTTAAAACCAACACTATTGAATGGAGCGCAGATAGTATTTCCTTTCCTTATCCTATTTTTGTGTCGGACGGTTTTCCTCTAGGATATTATGATTATGGTTTTCCTCTAGTGTAAAATTTAAAATGATTTAATATAATATCCGTACAAGAAGTTGATATCTCTCGGGAGAAAATTGAAGAAATTTGAACCTTATGCAATGTACTTTTAAGTGCAAATTTCTTCGGTAGAATATCTCGAGTTATCAAGTTCTTCCCGTTGTATACGGATATAATTACGAAGTGAACTCTGTCACTACAGTTCAAGAATGGAGGATGAGGACTTTCTTCAACCATCTCAGTTCTCCCGGACACAACAACGCAGCAACTCAACCAATCCCTCCCAAATGGTCACAAGCACCATGAACCCGTCACCGAGCGGATCGCAAGTCCGGCCGAGCCAGCCGAACCAGGCGCGAAGTCAGCCATCATTTCAGAACGAGCTGTCGCAGCTCCAGGATGGGCTGAGGTTCCTTACGGAGAGAATACAACAGCTTTCTGGAGATAGGTAATTTTAACCTTTTTAAGGTTCCGTACCCAAAGGGTAAAACGGGACCCTATTACTACGATTCTGCTGTCTGTCCGTCCATCCGTCCGTCTGTCCCCAGGCTGTATCTCACGAACCGTGATAGCTAGACAGTTGGAATTTTCACAGATGATTTATTTCTGTTGCCGCTATAACAATAAATACTAAAAACAGAATAAGATAAAGATTTAAGTGGGGCTCCCATACAACAAACGTGATTTTTGACCTAAGTTAAGCAACGTCGGGCGGGGTCAGTACTTGGATGGGTGACCGTTTTTTTGCATTTTTTTGCATTATGGTACGGAACCCTTCGTGCGTAAGTCCGACTCGCACTTGCCCGGTTTTTTTATACCGCTTCGGCGGCAAACAGGCATGCGTCACTGGGTTAATCACGTGGTCTGCCGTGAAACACGACAATCGAAAGTTCGGTTTCTGCCTCTCTATCACTCTTGCTTATTCAATCGATAGAGAGGCAGATAAAGAAATTTCGATTTTCGCGTTTCGCGGTAGGCCAATTGTAGAAAAAACTTTAAGGGCCTAGCATGTATAAGTTACTCTATAGTTTACTAAAAAAATTAGTGCTGCACTCTGGCGGCAGGACATTGCAGTAATACTCCCTATTTACTAGAGATGCACTATGCACCCGATATTCGGTTACTATTCGGTATTAGGCCGCTATTTTAACATCCGGTCGGATACTGTTACCCCTGTCATATGACTAATCCCGTGCGCTATAAATAACTTGTGTTAGCGATAGGGTTGCCATAATTAGTCGGAACTGATAAGGGACAGTGGTATTCTAGAGCGCTATTAATAAATAAATAAATATTATAGGACATTTTTACACAAATTGACTAAGCCCCGGTAAGCTCAAGAAGGGGGTTAATTGCACAAAAGATCCCTATGGGTCGAAGTGTGACCACAAGGGCCCCCGAAAACAATAAGATAAGATAAGCTCAAGAAGGCTTGTGTTAAGGGTACTCAGACAACGATATATATAATATACTTAAATAGGTACTTAGAAAACAACCGTGACTCAGGAACAAATATCTGTATCGTCTGAAGCCGGGACCATCGGCTTCATAGGCAGGGTCACTACCACAACCCACTAGGCCAGATCGGTCGTCAAAATACGGGACAAAAACGGGACCGATAAAAATACGGGACGTTATACTTGAATACGGTGACAGTCCCGTATATACGGGACGTATGGCAACCCTAGTTAGCGATATACACAGAGGAACTAAAGTTTTCATTGTTGTCGTTTGTAGATATATTATTATAAATAAATATGGGATATCTTACACAAATCGACCTTGTCCCACTGTAAGCTCAATAAGGCTTGTGTTGTGGGTACTAGACCACAGTAGATATAAGTGACGTCCCACGGGTAAAGGTACCTTATGGCTGTTGGCACTTACGCTATTTTAACGCCACTCCAATATTATTGCGGCGCTATGCGACGTAAGCGCCAGCCGCCATAAGGTACCTTTTACCGTGAAACGTCACATAATATATGTAATAGGTAGTTATAGATATTGATCTATATCTACATATTGAGACGGGGTTCAAGTAATGGTATAAGGCATTGTTATGTGTTTTCATCATATGTATTTTTTCCTGAGTTATGGATGTTTTTTATGTAAGTGACTTGGCTGGCTTAAATACATAAAAAACCGACAGTCAAGTGACCTAAAATGAGACTTTGCCTCTGACACAAGACAGTGCCGCTTTCTAGGTCCTACGCTACTTGTCGCTAAATTATTGACTCAGTTCACGCAAATTCGCCTTAACTATACATCAATACAGGGCCTATTTCACCACACTCACATTTGTATGTACAGTCGCCATCAGATGTATCGGAGCAGCCAAGGTGCTCACAAATATCTGAACACGCCTCTAATGTCAAGGCGCTAGAGTGCAAGTATAGATATTTTTGAGCACCTTGGCCGCTCCGATATCTGATGGCTACTGCACAGCACAGTCGCCGTTTTGAAACAAGGGCCTGGGGCGTCCGACACTTATTATACCTTACTTTTCTCAGGGGCATCAAGCGACCAGCAGAACCTAAGCCGAACATCAAAGAAGAATGTCAGATCTGTCACAAACTTTACGCCAACAAAACAACACTCTTCAGACACTACCAAGGTATTCACAAGGAGATGAACCCGGAGAGATTCCACGGCTTCTCCGTTAACAGCACTGTAGTTAGTCTCGATGCTTCTTTCAGAGAGATACATTGTCCTATCTGCGCGTATGTAGCTCCCACGCAAAGTGCACTTGATGCCCATAATAGAACTACACATAACAACGTGGTTAATGCAAACGTAGCTCCATCTCAAACCACTGTTGATGCTCAAAATAGAGTGATTAATAGTAATGTAGTTTCAAATAATACAGCTACAGCTAACAATAATGTTACTAACGTTAATAATGATAATATTAAAGATAAAATGCACAAATGTGATGAATGCGCTTGTTATTTTGAAGAGAAAAACAAATTCGATGAGCACATGAAAGTGCAACATGGTTTCGAAGTTGTGTGTAAGATTTGTAACAAGAATTTCCGCTTTAAAGACATTGATGGACATGTTAAAGAGAAACATCCCGATGTATATAGCAAGAAGCGTAAAGCTAACGTTGAAAAAATCATTGTTGAGAAAGTGATGAAAGGTAAGAAAGGAAGGGTACATGTGTTTACTTGTACTAAATGTGATACTAAAATGTATGACAAGATGGAAGCGGAAAGGCATGCTAGAGGCCACAAAAAGGGACTTCAAGTAAAAGTAGCTCCTAGAAACAATGTAGCAAATGCTGAAGAAAGTGTATCAGTAGTGAGCTTCGATGATGATAACGTTATACTTACATGCACCAATTGTGATATTTCTACAGGTTCCTATGACGCTGCTGTTGAGCATTCACAAAACCATATAACAAAGAACACACAATTTGTGACCCAAATCTGTGAAATATGCGATTTGAAGTTTGAACCGCTATGCTACAAAAAACACATTGACTTGCATTACAGAAATAAAGAAATACACAGAGAATCGTTCAAATACTTTAAATACAGATATGAATACCTGTCATTTGAAAATTGGTTTAACTGTTTTGATATGGCCGAGCCTGCAGTGAAAAAAATGATATCTGAAAGCATTTATGCACACACACGATCTGTCAAAATGTGGGTATTGCATGAAGGTACATACAGTATTTACAAATGTTGTAAATGTGATAATTTTGTCGAGCCGGCCGCGGTGGACAACCATACTGTGAACTATGACACTTGTGTCAAAGTTAAATGTAGCTATCCTTGCAATATTTGTAAAAGGACCTTCAACAATCGATTGGCCATAAACAACCATACAAAGAATCACAAAAGCGAAGAGGCATATAAGATTGTGTTATTTAATAATGACAATGATAAAAGATTCAATGAAGTACTGAATGCTAATAAATTGCAATATACTGCCAGTACCAGTAATGCCAGTACTAGTAATGCCAGTACCAGTAATGCCAGTACCGGTCATGGTAATATTTCCAAGGTAATGTATAAATGCCTATGCGGCCTTTGTTTTGTAAGAAAAGAAACCGCGGATAGCCACAAAGTTATATGCCCAGGAAAATATGGCAAAATTCAATGTCTAAAATGCAACTATTTCTTCACTCAAGAAGAGTTAGTGGCGCATGCCTTTATACATAACGAGAACGGAATAGAAATAATTATTGAAAATATTACTCCTGAAGTTATTATGGTTGATTCAGACGAGGAAATCATTGAAATTGATTCAAGTGATGAAGACGACGCACATAATGAAGGTTTGAACAATATTCAGATTAGAGCTATAAAAACTGAACATGCAATCCAAAGTTCCAGTGACGAGGCTGGCAAACAGAACATGAATACGATAGAAATGGCAGCAGCTGACGCAGGCGTCAGAAACGAAGACCATGAGGCTTTAGAAGCCGCTACATTAGTTACAGAAAAAATGGAGCGAGATGATACAAATGAAGATGAGAATAGATCTAATCACGAAATGGGAGAAATTAATAATGAAACGACCGACGACGATTCTCAAGACACAATTTCTTATGAAAATATAGAAACCTCTGACGCAGTTAACCAAGCTACTAATATAAACAAGCCGGGTCAGTTAAAATTAGTTGCGCCAAATTTATTAATAAACCCATTCCATAACCCCTTTGAAAACGGGTTTTTGAAAGTATGGGATATAGGAGCGTTGAACAGAGAAATAAACACTGATATCGAAAATATAAGAGAACAAATTGAAACGACGACTGACAAACCATCTAATGAAATAGCTGTTAAAAAAGAGAAATCTTGGTTGTATGATCCTACTGATTTTTCTCATATTTCTAAACGTCAGTCTTTAAGGCAAGAAATGCGTCCAAGATCTAGTAATCTACTACTTCAAGAAGTGGAGTCACTATTGACTGATGACGAGGACAATGAAGAAACGGTACATAATAGTATACGCGAAGATCATACGGACAATGTATCTAGCAATGCGCCAACTGTTATAGAACAGACTGTTAATGGTACAAATGATGAAGAGATATTCAATGAAATATCACATATTAATAATCTCAATGATAATACACATGAAATTTTAAACAACGTTGAAGAAATACGCGACAGAATTGAAGATAAAGAAAATGACGCCCAAACAGAGTTGAACAGTAATGATAGGCACGGGGTTAATATAAATAACTCAACTCGAATTCTAAATGAACAAATAGAAAATAATGAAGATCAAAGTGACGACGATCTTTTTCTTCCATCTCTACCACCAGGCATTGAAAATCGTGGACACATGGAGCTTAATCATAATCAAGAACAAATTCCTAAAGATACGAATGAAAAAGTATTTAACGCAGTGAACTTTTCTAATGAGACGATAGCTAATGACGCAACTAATGTTAATACAGAAAACCCAACAGAGAATGCAGAAGAAACAGAACACAGTACTAGATCTGAGAATGATAATAATGATTCCGTTAATGCAGACAGTGTTGTAAATCAAACAGAAATTGATAATGATAAAGTAGGTGAAAATGTTAATATGAATTCTAGACCATCTGTTCTCGAAGATACACCAACAAACATTAATGTTACCGAAAAAGATATGTATTATATGCCATCCGCTCTAAAAGATGCATCAACAACTACTAATGTTATTGATATTAGTAGTCATATTCAAGTAGTTTCGACTGATTCTCAAGAAACCCAAACGATAGCTACAGATAATATAATTAACATAAAAAGAGAGTTCCAATACATGAATATAAATATAAAAAGAGAATTAATCGAGGAAAATGAAAACACTGAAAATAGCTGTGATAAAGATAATCTAATACAAATAAAAAGAGAACCAAATTATGATTTAGAGAACGTCTATCACGATAATAAAGAAAATCACTTTAAGGTTACAGATACCGTGAACAACGATAACTACAATAATTGTAGTATTGTATAAAATAACAATAAGACTTATTTCTTATTCAACGTTTTGCTTTTTAAATTATAATTAATGTTTGTGTTAAGTGACTTTGAGTCGGGAACACAAATACTATGTTATTTTTAGCATTAGAAATAGGTACCTTATAGTCACACCGTAAAAAGTCTGCTGCGATTTTGATAGCCCACGCAGTGCAACTGTCATTTTAAACGTCAAACTTCTATGAAATTATAACGTATAAATAACACTTATGCTGCGTGGGATATCAAATCCGCGCAGACTTTTATTGGTGCTACTATAACTCCGACGCGGAATGTGTCGACACCAGTGGTAATGCCCTCGGTACCTACCGCTTTTCTTTCGCAGGCGTGTTAACTTAAGCATTAAAAAATAAATCTTGTCTTGTCTTTTTATTCAAAGACGCTTTAAATAATGTACTATCATGAAACCAAAAGAATGTAAATGGTCATAATAATATGTATACACTAAACAATTGTTACATATTTAAAAAAAATTGATATGACTGATTTTTCAATTTTTTTTCCATAAAATAATACATCAAGATTGTTTATCCTTTTTCTAATGCTAAAAAACGATGGGTAATTCGAATTGTATTATATATGTTAGTCTACCTCTAGAGTGTTGTCTTAAAACTCGGCTAAGTCAAATTTAAACTCCTGAAAGGGGTTCTATTTCTTGATGTTTATTGTCTATTATATTCTTCAGATCTTAATCTAAATAGATTAGTATTACATTTTTTATACAGTCGACGTCAAAGATATGTTTACACTTTTGCACCTTACTCCTTTGTAATAAGGCGAAAAATGTAAACATATCTTTGACGTCGACTGCCAATAAATATACCCTAACAAGATTTTATATTATATAAAATAATATATATATAACATATTATAGTGTTCGTCATGTTGCGGATTTTGAGTGGTACATACACCTGCAATAATGTGTTACACAACGAAGGCCGCAACAATATCTGACACAATCTTATTAGTATTAAAGCCTGAGAGCGTGTCACATATTTTTGCGGCCTTCGTTGTCTAACATATTATTGCAGGTGACTGTACAACTGAAAATCCGCATTATAACGAAAGCCAAATTGTAGATGGCATCACTGTAGCATGTTCCTTATACATTTAGGTACATAATAGGTGCTGTGATTATATTTTTGTTACGTATTTGTAGAATGCTTGGTTCCATAGAAGTTTCAAAAATCTGAGTAGGTTCCAAATATCTGAGATGCTTTAAGATGTATGTAGGTTATTGTCAGGCGACTTGGGGGTCATCCATTAATTACGTCACACGTTTAGGAGGAGGGAGGGGGTCAAGAAAATGTGACATATTGTGACATGGGGGAGGGGGGAGACACAAACTTTGTGACGTCACTTTAACTTCATCAGTAACCGAAAATTTATTTAAATTATTTAGTTCGCTGCACATTTAAATAACAAGTTTTTAAAATGAAAATAGTTTTTAATCGTTTAATTTTCTTTCCTAAGCAGTTTTGGGTTATAAAATTACTAATATTTATATCGTCAAAAATATTTTGATAAAATATTAATAATACTTAGGTACTTAATTCGATTTGGCGATTTCGTAGAAAAAATGTGACGTCACACTAGAGGGGGAGGGGTTTGCCAAATGTGACCAAGTGTGACAAGGGGGGGGGGAAGGGTCAAAAAACCTAGAAATTGGTGTGACGTAATTAATGGATGACCCCTGGAACGTCGACGTCCATGTGGCGACGTCCAAGGGCGTCGCCACATGGACGACTTCCATAATAGGGCCACCTTACACTAGCGTCTATTGAGCGTCGGCGTCTAATCAGCGCTATGGAAAATGGCGTCGCTGCGCAGTTGCGCCAACGTTGCGTCGACCAGCAGTCATAGAGTTGACTATAACTCTGTATCTTTAGGTACTTAAATAAAAGTAAACAAATTTGTACATTTTCGGGTAGTTATAACATGTATTGATTAACCCGTCAAATACAAAACCACCTGGATCTGTCACTGAGCGACCAGACTTTAACCTACATTATTTGATCGTGTAATGTTTTCATCTACCCTCAACTGGCTTAAGGAGCCATTTGAGGGTAGATTTTGTTTACTTTTATTTAAATACCTAAAGATACAGAGTATAGACGCCGACTCTCGGGCGACGCTAGTGTGGTCTCATGTTTAAAGTTTAAAGCAAATTCTTTTAGAATTATATAGTTTTTACTAAAATGCCAGTCAAATAATGTTTGTTAAACTTTTTGATTTGTAATAAAATTGTGCCATTTTGTTTATTAATTATTATTTTAAGTCTTTATACAACAAAATTAAAACAATACTGACACAAAACCTAAAACTAACAACTAAATATTAAATATAAAAAAATCTCTCCTAAGCTGCCGGCTTCTGGAATGGACCCTACGATGCTAGCGGCGTTAGGAACGCGCATTTGCGGCGCTTAATGCCGGCTACATACGTAACGATAAATCGTTGCGATAAAACTGTGCAGTCCGACTGTGCAGATAAATCGAACCGTGTGTATGACAAATCGTTACGATAATCGACAACGATTTGTCATACACACGGTGCTGCCATCTGTGGCAGAGAGGCCTGACGGCTCCAGAGTTGCGGGTAGAGAGGCGGTGCAAAGGGCGCGGCGGATCAGGTCGTACAATGTGGCGTGTTTATATAGTCTGTAAGAAGTGCCGACCTTATTTTAAGTTGAATAAATACTTTAATGATTTTTATGTGTTTCTTTATATACGTTTAATATTATATAGGTAATACCTAAGTGACGACTGGCTCAAATTCGTGAGTGACACAGCTGAACTAGTACTTACCATTTTTATAGTTCGTTTTTTTAGCATTAGAAATAAGGTAAACAATCTTGTTGTGTCTTTTAATTGAAAAACACATTTTGAAAATAAGTTACGGCAAATATGTAACAGTTATGAATCTCATACGATCATTTATATTCTTCTGTTTTCATAAGTAATAGTTTTTGATTATTAAAAAGCGTTTTTCAATTAAAAGACATGTCAAGATCGCTTACCTTCTTGCAAGTTCTTTCTAATGCTAAAAAAAACCGGGCAAGTGCGAGTCGGACTCGCGCACGAAGGGTTCCGTACCATAATGCAAAAAGAAAAAACAAAAAAAAGCAAAAAGAAAACGGTCACCCATCCAAGTACTGACCCCTCCCGACATTGCTTAACTTTGGTCAAAAATCACGTTTGTTGTATGGGAGCCCCATTTAAATCTTTATTTCATTCTGTTTTTAGTATTTGTTGTTATAGCGGCAACAGAAATACATCATCTGTGAAAATTTCAACTGTCTAGCTATCACGGTTCGTGAGATACAGCCTGGTGACAGACGGACGGACGGACGGACGGACAGCGAAGTCTTAGTAATAGGGTCCCGTTTTACCCTTTGGGTACGGAACCCTAAAAACGAACTATAGGTGACGACTGGCTCGAATTCGTGAGTGACCTGACACCCCTGAACTACTTAGTGCCCGCAAGGCCCGCCCTTGAGATATATACTCGTACGTCAATGGTACCTACCTATATTGATCATTGAACCTGCACACATTATTTCATGAAAATCTGTTGGGAATTGCGACCTGTAATGGAGAAGATCCGGAAAGCATTTTTGCCCAAGCTGTAACGGAGACCATTGCTAAAGCTGGGTCAATAAACCTTACACAAGTTGACCTAGCCTAGTCCCACAATAGGTGGGTATTAGACGACGAAAATATCTATAACTTACCTACGTAACTTACTTGCGTCGCAACAAAGTAATAATTTGTCTCCCAACCTAATGTTGTTTTCTTCTTTCTTTTTAATATGTCTAAGTATCACTAAAGTTATGTAAACTTGGTCAAGCAGATCTTGTCAGTAAAAAAAGGCGGCAAATTTGAAAAATGTAGGCGCGAAGGGATAGCGTCTCATAGAAAATTTGAATTTCGCGCCTTTTTCTACTGACAAGATTTGCTTGACCGTCTATATTTATAATTCTTCGACTTTCTATAGTTTCTATTTGTGTCTAACTTCCCGCCAAAAGTAAACCAAAGATATTTTTTTAATTTATTGCATGACAAAGTATTTTTAAAATATTTGTGTTGCCAGCTACAACTATTGCGAATACAAACTTTGCTGTCTCATTAAATGTGGCGCTGTAGTCGCACAAGTAGGACGCAGTTGGAGTTAGTTCCAGTTTTGCCCGCTGACATAAAATATGTTTGTACATTGTACTTTATCGAAGTTATCATTCGTTCATTTCATTCGCAGTTTGAGAATTTGTCCCAGCGTGTTAGGAAAGTGTGTGTGAACGAAAATACAAAGAAGTTACTGTTGAGTTGTTAAAATACCAAGGTAAGTTTTTTAACTAGCAAAAGTAGGTGTATAATAAAAACATGTACAAGTACTTTATAAATATTAAAAATTTATAATTATTATTGTAAATAAGGGACTCTTACTGGTATTTAAATACCTACTACATGAACTTCATTGAATGCGTTTTAAAGTTATTGGGCGTGGTTCTATATGGTGAGTGGGTTCTTCAATATTAACGTGTAAGTTTTTTGTGTATATACTATCGTTCGTTTTTTAGCATTAGAAAAAAGGTAAACAATCTTGATGTGTCTTTTAATTAAAAAAACACGTACGTAGGTATCTTCAATAATATAGAATTGTAAATAGTATTTCTCTGTGTACACTCATATATGTATAGTATCTTTAAACGCTCATGAATAGTATTGGCATAGGTATGCGCCGAATATATTTTAAAATTGAAAGGCGCCTAATTAAAATTCTCTGTATTTTTATAGTAAAGGATTTGTATTTATTGCGGCTTGTAAAAGCCTAATAATCCTAAATTAATCTCCCTATGGCTTAGGGTTTCTTATAAGACGCAAACGAGTAGAATCACCACCTGATGGTAAAGCATTTACCATCGCCCATGGATACCTGCAACACCAAAGGGGTTGCAAGTACGTTGCCGGCATTTAATATTATAATAATAATTACATATTTTTACTGAATTTAAAGTGAATGAAATTAGATTAACGTCATTCGCTAAATAAAATGTGATATTCCACGGGTAAAGGTACCTTATGGCGTTATGGCGATCGACGCTTACGCAATTATTAACTAGTTTAACGACGCTCCATTACTAATACAGTGCTACGCGACGTAAGCGCTATACGGTACCTTTACCGTGGAACGTCATAAATGGCTTTGTTAGCTGCAAATAATTACTAACATAAACCCTTATCACTATCACTACATGAAGTGCTGATTATAAGACTGCACTTGGTTATGTTATTTAGATTAGAAATGACACGACGTAGGTAGTATAGGTACTAAAAAGATCGATAATTCGATAAAAAATACAGGGTGGCCCATTTAGATCGGTCAGTATGGGAAACTCTGAAACTATAAGACATACGCCGATCTCTTCTTAGGAACCATGTCATCGATTTTAGTAACAAGAAAAACTGCATTCATACATTAAAAAAACTATAAGTAAACATAAAAGTAATTTAAGCTAGACAACAGATTTTAAGGGAGGCTACAGGTGACCCTCGCGCAAAGATTGGCCAAGACCACCGTGTTCATTATAAAAACCTGCCAAGTGCGAGTCGGACTCGCGTTTCTAGGGTTCCGCACATAAGTCCGACTCACGCTTGACTGAACATCTCTAATAGGTTTTCCTGTCATCTATAAGTAAAGAATTAAAATTAATTATAAACCCAGTAGTTTCGGAGATAAAGGGGGGATGGTAATTATTTAGCTATTTTCTTAAATAACTTCGAACCTATGTATTTTAAAATTATAATAATAATATGTCCATCTTTGGGTCATTAATTTACATATGTGTACCAAATTTCAACTTAATTGGTCTAGTAGTTTCCGAGAAAATAGGCTGTGACAGACGGACAGACAGACAGACGCACGAGTGATCCTATAAGGGTTCCGTTTTTTCCTTTTGAGGTACGGAACCCTAACAGCATTGTATTATTCGAACGTGTAATGTAATAGGTACGGATATTATTTCACAGCTTTTGTTTACAACGTGACTGCTAAATTCTATGTAAGCATTCTTAGAACCTCTTAGAAGGCATGTGTTACACTTGTAGCGAGTAAGTATGTTTTTGCAAGTGTTGCACAGATGTAAAACGAGATTAAAACAAAGGAGCGTCACATCAGTCACATCACTTTACTTTTTCATTTTTGCAAATAATACGTCTTTATTACTTAATGCAAGGATGTTATGTATTAATATTTTTATATTTTTTATGTTGATTTGACCAAACTCTATGCTCTTCTCTCTTATTTTTTTTTATAGATGTCTAGGAACTGGCAAAGAGAGCAACATATGGGAAAGGTCGAGATCTGGGTCTGCAAGATTTGCGACAAGGACTACACCACCAAGTCCAGCCTGAACCGTCATTTCACGACGGTCCATGAGCAGCCTAAACAGAAGCAGATTCAATACTCGCCGAGAGACATGGTTCCGTACAGGTAAAGCTGACATACTTATTAAACAAATTAATATCTTGACAAGTCCGGTCATTACCCTTAAATTCCTGACAGTTCTTGGACGAGTATTTCTTTAAAAATCCTCCTATAAATCTCTTATTCCAAAACCCTTCGTGGGTCACCACTCGCACCAGTAGGGTTTATGCTTGAGAATTCTCGAGGCGAAAAATTACGAGAAGCGTGTCCTTAGTCGAGAGTGTTGAATCTTAAACAATGGTAAAAATAATGTAATCAGAGATACAAAAAATCTGTAAAAATGATGCAGTTCAAATGTTACGTATTATCATTGCTTTAATTTGCTAGTAGGTAGTTTAATTATTATCAATTGTCATACATCCTGACTCCCACGAAACTATATGAGTGCTTTGTTATATTATGTTTGTTCATGTTCTACCTACTTAAACTATCATTCCGAAGTGTAATTTCCACGTTTAGAAATTACAGATCTTATTTTCTTGGATAATGTAGGTACGTGGGCACATTTTACAAAGCCAGAAGTTATAAGTAAGTATAATGCGGAAACACTCTCCATGTAACCAAAGGAAGGAATGGAAAAAATCACACGCTTCTGGTATGCTACGGTAGCTCATTTGCTTAAGAGCGATTGGACCGTTATTATTACATAAAGTCGCAACTTTGAAACTTGCCCGTAACGGTGATTCTTCATTATTCCTTTAAGTAATTAAATAATTGTAGTAACACTTTCCGTGTCCATCGTCCATCCCCTTGGCATTAGGCCCCATTCGCACGACAGCTTTTTCAACGCGCGTTAATAAAAGCGCTTGAATCTGTCTACACTCTAAATTCGAATTAACTACCTTAGTAGGCATAAAGTCGAAAATCCAACAACGCCTGAAAAAAGCGCCACCGTCGTGTGAATACATACATGGTTATCCATTTGTGTCATTCAAACGCTTTTTTAACGCGCGTTGAAAAAGTCTTGTAAAACGCCGATTTACACCTGTAAACTAGTAACTCTAAAATTGTAATGGTTAAACACTCCAATGCCTAATAAATAAATAATAACCCTTTCTCTTCCAGAGCTCCGTCTTCAGACTACGTTTGCCACATCTGCGGCAACGATTTTGCCTCGCAAAGCAATTTGACGCGGCACCTCAACACTATCCATGGGAGAGGCAACACTAGCGTCTCCAACTCTACCAAAATGGTTCATAACAGTCAGACGAATATCTACCTGTACAAGCCCAGATTTTACAATTAAGTACAATAATTTTGGCGCTCACGCTGGCGGTTTACTTTAATTTTGATTAAATGAAATTTTGCGTAAGAAATATATTTGGTACATTTCTACGTTGTGCACTTACTTTCATAGCAAATTTTAATTATATTAGGTAAATAATAAAATTTTCACCATACCAGCCCGGAAGAATACTTTTATACCTACACTTCATACTTTGAAATACAAAAGAGTTAAACACCAACTTTGTTTCCTTGCGTTACAAATACGTACTTAAATAATAAATAACTAATTGTACTTATTATTTAATAAACATTTCTAACATTTTCCATTTATTTGTGTTTTTTCTTTACCATTAATTTACTCTCGCATGTTTTCCTACAACTTGTAACTTATCAGTAAGTATGTAAGTACAAACATTAAGAAAAATATGATAAAAAAAATATACGTTGTCAAAGGCTCATCAATCTCATCATACAAATACCTACATACACACCCTCGAACTGGAGAAGTTTGGTTTCGATCACATATTATTATTATGATTTAATTGATATATGCTTCCGTCGTCGGGTCGATAATTTTGACCTTGACTAGGCTTGTTATTATTATATTTTATACGTATGCACAATTCGGGGAATTCTATGAAGAACGACAAAGTTCTCCGTGCTGTTTATATTGTTGCTGATTTAATAACATACGCTAATACGTTGTCATAAGGTACACTTTATCGTTCACTGCAATATGCGATGTGTTAAACGGTTAAGTATGGGTTAATTATTCGCATTTTCATTCATTCAACAGTGTTGCTATACAAAAAAATACGATCCATGATCCAATAGGTAAAGGTGGAGCTGGCCAAAATCCTTACTTTATCTATAAAAAAAAAATCTGTCAAAATGTCATTGTCAAGAAAATTGTTTTACTTGCGCGTTATCGTTTCTGTGCACAAAAATATCAACAAAGTTGTTTTATAACTAAGAATCCGCATAGTACATCGCTAAATTGATGTTAGATCTTCCGCCATGAGTACAATTGGCATTGTACAAATACATGACTCCATAAATCGCGGCAGGGGTCACTATTGCCGCATTTGTTTTCGTTCTACAGTTGAGACGAAGCTCGTCAAGCCCGTCCATTTGAAAAAGTTAATAAATAAATTGGCAATACATTTTAGGGTAAGTGTACTTGTTGTATAGATTGTTTTTGTGATCAATTTAGAAAATAGAGGGAAAATATGAAGCAAGAACTTTTTTCGGAAAATGTGATATATAATCTCAAAATGCAGAGCTCTTAAGGCCACTTGAACCATTCACTAACCCGGGGTTGACTGGTCCCCCGCCGCGTCTGTCTGTTTGTTTGTTTGTATGTTCGCAATAAATTCAAAAACTATTGAACAGATTTTCATGCGGTTTTCACCTATCTGAGTAATTCTCTAGGAAGATTTAGGTGTATAATTTTTTAAGGTTTCGAGTAACCTGTGAGAAGCCGGTGCGGGTCGCTAGTGTATAATAACATTAAAGTACTACCTTGGTTTTAGGGGGCGATCCAAGTATGTGTCTTTTGCGAAGCCCTAGCACTATCAGCGGCGCGGTTCGTGAGAACCCTAGAGCTGGCTGCTCGAGTGAGTGATTTGGTTACCAATATGAGTGCGGCGCAGTGGAAGAGTGTTCTCAATTGTGTGGCGGCACCGGACAAGTACCCTAAGGTAAAAAAAACACAGACTCGCGCACAAAGGGCTCAGTACCATTACGCATAAAATGGCAATACAATCTCGTTTGTTTTCGGTTTCACTCATGTCAAGCGTTCACCAATCCCACTGAACTAAAGAACATAAAAACAGATTAAGAGTGTGCAAAAATATTTAGTTCCCTTCAGTCCTTGATGGGATTTCATTTCTTAACAGTTCTTCGTTCATGATTGACACAAGCCTACTAAATAGCCTTTGCCTCATATATCATAAAATAACTAAATGAAACATGTACTTAGGACAACATCAAGCACTTGAATGTCCATCTTTATAGTTCGTTTTTTTAGCATTACAAATAAGGTAAACAATCTTGATGTGTCTTTTAAAAAATAAGTTACGGCAAATATGTAACAATTATGAATCTAAAGGCCTGTCTCCATATTGCGCGGCAAACTATCGAACATTGGCTCGCGAGGCAGCCGCGCGCAATGGATACCGGGTTGGCTCGCGAGCCAACACGATCAGATCGAGTTGGCAAGCCTTAATATGATCATTTATATTCTTCTGCTTTCATAAGAATCATAAGTAATAGTTACTGATTTTTAAAAAGCGTTTATCAATTAAAAGACATGTCAAGATCGCTTACCTTCTTTCAAGTTCTTTCTAATGCTAAAAAAAACGAACTGTAGTTACTTACTCATTAATGTTTTTTTTCCATTTTCAGGTATTAAACGATGAAAGCGTCCCCCGGCGAGCTGTGGAGCTGGACGCGGCGCTGCGCGCGACGCCGCGCCACGAGCTGCGCCGCACCGACACGCTGGTAGTGCCCTCACCACCGCAACGGTTAGTCAGAGATTTTTTTTTTATCTTTTTTTTTTGAGGTTATGTCACGCAGTGACGATGTCACCCCCGTAATGAGATCTAATAGTAATAATGATGTAGTATTACCTACACCACTACATCACATTTAAGTATAGTTTGCACATCAACCTGGCCTCGTCTGATAGTGGCGATGCCAGGACGATGGTGCAACTACCTATGTTGGTGGTCTTTATAAATGTCATGTCACTCCTCAGCGCCTCATTACGGACACATTCCATCAACACATGGTGAACATCTTCTATTTTATCGCACTCTTGGCAATTTGGTGAAGCCGCTAGTTTCATCAGGTGCTTGAATTTGTTTGATGGAATGTGCCCGGAATGAAGTCTGAGGAGTGATACTACCTGCTTCCTGCTTAGCTTTTTGTCAAACCACGGGACCTGAGGGGGCAGACATTGAACTGTGCGGTACCAGATTCCTTTAGTGAGAGACCGCTTATCAAAGTATTCCCTCCACATCTGCCTGCAACTAATCCTAACTTTACCTAGTACTTCGCTGTGTACTGGTAGAAAGAGTTGTCTGTCACGTAGACAAATACGACCATCATATCCGTACTGAGTGGGGTTCCCATACAACAAACGTGATTTTTTGCGTAATGCTACGGAACCTTTCGTGCGCGAATCCGACTCGCTCTTGGCCGGTATTTTTAAATAATATAGTAATGAAATAAATATAAATTCACAGCCAAGATATGGTAGTGGTGCAGGACGGGAACCCACCCATACCTACAGCTACAGCGATGCCTACTCTGGCGCCCATGGTCATGGCTCCCACGTTAGCGCCCGCGGCGCCCAGACTCATGCCCACGGCGCTGAGCGCCAAAACTAAGATCTCGGTGGACCCGGAGTTGCGGCATGTACGGGTGCTGAATAAGGAAACTAAGCAGATCGTTTTACACCCTATGGTGAGTTTTACACAGGGACCCAATACCGGTATAAACCGGTATTCAATTTCGGTATCACGGTTGTTTATGTATATTTAAGCACTTCATGTAACTACTACTTTTCTATAATATCAAATAAATATTGTGAAAGGTATAAAATATTTTTTAGGGTTCCGTACCCAAAGGGTAAAACGGTATCTCACGAACCGTGATGTCACAGATGATGTATTTCTGTTGCCGCTATAACAACAAATACTAAAAACAGAATAAAATAAAGATTTAAGTGGGGCTCCCATACAACAAACGTGATTCTTGACCGAAGATAAGCAACGTCGGGCGGGGTCAGTACTTGGATGGGTGACCGTTTATATTTGCCTTTTTTTGCATTATGTTACGGAACCCTTCGTGCGTGAGTCCGACTCGCACTTGCCCGGTTTTTTTTAGTTATACCGGTAACGGCTTTGGTTTTGCATTGTATATAGCGCCATCTACTTCAGGAGACGAACTTGCAAATATGTACTTTACACTTTATGTGAATATAAATTATTTATTTTTAATGTCCAAGTATTACAGTTATATTTTTAATTACAGGTCCAAGGCCTAGATGGCAACGTATACGTACCTTCACTACAACTGCAAATGCTCGACAATGGCATACTGAGGAGCGCCCCAAACATTCAAAGTGTGACCCCTGGCAATGGACCACTAGAAGACCCCTTGAACATACATAATGTTCCCCCACCACAAGTAACCCCGGCTAACCAAAGTTACTCACAACTCCGACACAGATTAACAACACAAGAGCACAATAATGAGAATAAAGAGAAAAGCGAATATTACAACTTCTTGGTCTCACAAATGGAAAAGAAACAAAACTCAAATGTAGAAATAATCAAAATGAACGATTTGAATATCGTTCTTAACGTCGATGAGGGTGAGAGTAAGAAGAAACGCAAGCGTAGCGGGGGTTCTATGGAGAAAACTTTGAGTGAAGTCGAGTTGTTGTTGAGTGAGAACGCACAAGGCGGGTGTGAGATTAAGTATGAGATAATAGATGATGATGATGACGTTAAGGATAAAGTGGATGCTTCGAGTAGGCCGGTTTTGAAGACGGACCGGACGGTGGACTGGGAAGATAAAATACCCATGGACGTGATATCTTTTATGGTAAGTTTCCACCTTTCCTGTTTATTCTATCTTTAGAAATATTGTAGAGAATTTCTGTTTTATTCACCCTATTTTTATAGATAGAATACGCCTAAAAAGGCTGCTATTGAACATGAAACTACTTGTTTTAAGGGTTCCGTACCCAAAGGGTCTGTTAGTCCAGCGGTCGGCAACCTGCGGCCCTCGGGCCGCATGCGGCTCGTGGACCTGTCACTAGCGGCCCGAGAACCGCCTTGGCTATTTTATATGTAATAACAAACAAACGACAATGTCTCATAAAGTCATAAATATTAACAAAGTACGGCCCGCGTCACCTCCGTTAACTACTATGTGGCCCTTGGCTGCTAAAAGGTTGCCGACCGCTGTGTTAGTCCATCTGTCTGTCTGTCACCAGGCTGTATCTTATGAACCGTGATAGCTAGGCAGTTGAAATTTTTACGGATGATGTATTTCAACAACAAATTAATAGGCCACCAGCGCTTTTTGATTTGTTTGTTTATTATTATTTAAATTTTCAGGACGCAACAGACCCGAATCCCGAGGAGCGAATAATGCAGCCGCCCCCTATGGGGGTCATATCGGACGTCCGCTCCGTACCGAACGACTTTACCGAACCCATCGAGTGCATCGACCTCTGTTGACGTGTATACACGTCCACTTTAACCATAGACTATAACAGGACGCCGGGACCGAGTAATCAGCTGCCCCTATGGGGGTCAGAGATCATAAGAGCTCTATGTGTCAAAAACTTTATTTAGGTTATTGTAATACGAAGAAATGTTTTACCTACTAGATGTATAAGTATTGTTTAACATAAATATCATAAGATTTAATAAAATTTAGTTGTATGAAAGTATTTTTTTATTTTATTTAATGAATACGACAACATTGACACTTCACGCCAAAGCAGGTGCCGCCCCCTACAGGCACACATGCTCCCTTGCGCGTTGTAGGGTGGCCTAAAGTAGTGATCAGTAAAACGTAGTGGTTATATTCTCTTGGCTAAAGAGCGCGGCGCGCTCATTCTTTCTTCCGTGGGCCCAAATAAGAAGCTTAAACTGGGGCTCCCGTGCTGCCTATATGTGGTTTTACATGTAGTTTGCCAGACTATAAACAAATCAATTCTTTCAATCCATTTCCGTCAGTAGAATAAGCGGCAAATTTATGAAATGTAGGTAAAAAGGGTTGTCACTCCATAGAAAAATTGAATTTGGCGCCTTTTCCTACTGACAATGTTGTTTGACAGGCTATAAAATTATAATATTTTATCCTACTGCTACGCACAAAAAACCATATGCAATAACAAAACGCAACACAAAAATCGCAAAAAAAAAAAATGCCAGCGCGAGCGTTTTCTGTCATGGCGGCCGCTGCATGAAAAATTGCGGAATTGCTATCCAATTCGTTGCTCGTCGTGATTAATTTAATTAAAAAGTGTCGTTCAATCAAGCTAGTGCAAGCAAGCTATAATTAATTACATCATGGTTTGAGTTACCAAGCGTCACCGTGGAGAATTCTAGCAATATAAGTGTATTTTCATTGTGGACTATGTGCTAACGCTAAGCATTAGGTTGTAACCATGACGCAGTTTTTACCACCTAATTTGCTTGCCCTGTTTGCGGCGAGGGACCCTATCCCTTATTTGCCGCCTGCAGCGAAGCTCCCGCATGAGAAAAAACAAAAAGGTTACGATGGCGTCGGCGCTTTTCTCAACGTCTTTGAGGTTAGTTTTTAATTATTCATCTATTATGCGACGAATGTATGATGAGATTGAGTGATTGTGTGGCTAGGCAAGGCATTGAAGACGATTGTGTGATTAGGAGGGCAATCTTCAAGTTTATAGGACAGTGTCTTATTCATTAGACATGTCTTAGTTTCTTTTTCCTTGTCCCGATTTGAGAATACGAATTTCGCATGGTTGAATGACCGTGAAATTGCATACATATTTTAGCATGATTGGAATCTCTGGGATAATCGATGTTGATTTAATCAATGCTTGTTTAACTTACATTGCATTGCAGGTAAAGAACAAAGCTTTCAGTCAGTAATTTGAAGGCTATCTTGCACTTTAAAACACCGTATTTGATGATTTTCACAATATCTCTTTGAGATCATATTTAAGGACTAGCAATTGTACTTAATAGTATTTTGAGCTCTTGTGTGAATTGAAAATAAAAGTTAATGTCAAATTTTTCTATATGATACACACATTTGTTGCTGACTGTACTTCCCATATGCATGTCTAAGAAGTCAATGACGTAAAATATCTAAGGATGGGCCTTACGGGCACTAAAATGGTACTAGTTCAGCGGTGTCACTCACAAAGTTGAGCCAATTGCATTGTAGTGGTGTCACACCGCTGCACTGGCCCCATTCATGCCCCATTCTTATTGCTGGTAAGGCCAGTCCTTAGATATAATATATCAATGTATGATGTAGCTATTTTTCGAGACCTTTCTCATATGAAAGCTCATTAGCTTCTCAACGTGTTGTGTTTTTTCATCAAGGAGGATCCGTTGGCTACCATGTTAGCATAATATTGCATTGTCATCAGAATTAATTAATTATCTTTAATTTCAACTGAATAAATGTTTCTGATATAAGGCTAAATATAAATAAATTGCAACTGAACTAGATACCAGGAAGTGTTTTAAAAATAAATAGGTATATAAATGACAATATTTGAAGCACGCATGCAAAAATAGGGTCATTGTGCTAGTTTTCGTATTTGTTAGAAAATATAAAACTTCATTGCTGTACAAATTTGGACTTATATCCTTAATATCTAAACAATTTATATATCTATCAGTTGCGGCGCATCAAACATATTCATAGACAAGCCGGGGCTAATTTGGCTTACATATTTCCTTTACAACTCTGCTCAAACGTCCAAAAACAGGCAGGCCCGTGGGAATCGGCTTTTATGGACGCGCCGCCACTAATATTATTATTATTATATTATATTGTTTAATACACTAGCAGCTGTTCACTGAAGGAGCACATATCACTGTTTCTGGTAATTTATTCCACTCGCGTACGACGCGGTTTGATAGAAAGTGCTTATATCTACATAAAAATTATATTTCACGAGTCGCAAATTAAAAATGACGTTCAATGTGTGGTGTACAATTACAATTTATAATTATTATTAAAACCTACATTCCAGCACCCATCAGAAACGCCTCCGCCCACCCGCGTGGAAACCCGAGAGGAGCGCGCGGAGCGCCGTCGGCGTGAGCGCGCAGAACAGACAGCTTATAAGCTGGAGCAAGAGATTGCCCTGTGGGACCCGGCGGCGAACGTGAGGGCCACCGCTGACCCGTTCAAGACGCTGTTTGTGGCCAGAATTGTAAGTAAAAACAGGCTCACTCTGCGATTTCGTCGCGTAGCTACAAGTACATGTGGCCCACACCAATTTTGGTGTCTAGCAGTAGTGGTTGCCGCGCACTGCTAGCTCCTAAGATTTGACCCACACTATAATAGAACACGTTAAATTTAAGTGGCAGTGGGCGGGGCACATTGTCCGTAGAACCGATGGCCGTTGGGGCGGAAAGGTTCTCGAGTGGCGACCACGTACCGGAAGGCGCAGCGTGGGTAGGCCCCCCACAAGGTGGAATGATGACCTGGTGATGGTCGCGGGAGTCCGCTGGATGCGGGTGGCGCAAGACCGGTCATTGTGGCACTCTTTGGGGGAGGCCTATGTCCAGCAGTGGACGTCCTCTGGCTGATATGATGATGATGATGATAATAGAACACTGCTAGTAAATGAAGGGCAAATTAAAATTTTATTTTTGTTACAGAACTATGACACATCAGAATCCAAGCTGAGAAGAGAATTTGAGGGTTATGGAGCTATTAAAAAGGTAAATAGTCACAATGATGTCAAAAACCAAAATAAAATTACCGTTAACTCTTTGACCGCCTAAGTCGTCAACTGACGCGCGCGCCTACAGCGCAATATTTAATCTTTGTGCATTTATACAAGGATGACCCGCTAATATGGCGTGGCGTTCAAAGGATTAAGAGCCAAGATGTAATTTTTTCATCGTGTCTTTTCCAAGCCATACGGATTAGGGTCACAGTGAATTTAAAAAAAATTATAAATAAAAGTCACTAGTTTGCAATAACAAACTTTGCGTACCTATTAAAAAAGTAATTCTAGATTTACAAATCGTCTTATACTGTTGTAATGTAACATAAACAAATCAAACAAGTTTTATTAAACCATTTTGCCCTTCGCACTCGTAACATTTCCCCTCTGCCGAGGCCCATGCCCAATTGGGCATGCACACAACTAGCGCGGTGCGTGTTGTCACTCATACATCCGTACACAAAAATAGATCGAGGTGTGCAAGATTTGTCTTTGACGTGTGTCATTTTCTATGTATTCCTGTCGTCATTACAGATTGGATTTTGTATGTAGTGAGTGAGAAGTGCGACTGTGTGCATGTTTCCCCCGCAAAAAATGGCAGAACGATTTGTACGCTAAGATATCGCTTGGGCTGTGCCCTGGCTTACTTGCCTAACTTGCCTTGGTGACTTTTTCTTTTGTATATTATGGTAATTCAGTAGATAATTTGTGTGATAGAAGCGCTGGTGGCCTAGCGGTGAGAGCGTGCGACTTTCAATCTGGAGGTCGCGGGTTCAAACCCCGGCTCGTACCAATGAGTTTTTCGGAACTTATGTACGAAATATCATTTGATATTTACCAGTCGCTTTTCGGTGAAGGAAAACATCGTGAGGAAACCGGACTAATCCCAATAAAGCCTAGTTTACCCTCTGGGTTGGAAGGTCAGATGGCAGTCGCTTCATGTCATCACGTCAAATCATGGGAATAGTTGTCAAGCGGACCCCAGGCTCTCATAAGCCGTGGCGAAATGCCGGGATAACGCGAGGAAGAAGGAAGAGTAGATAATTTGTATGGTTGTGTTCCAGATATACATGGTGTACAACAAAGAGGACGGCAAGCCGCGAGGCTACGCGTTCATCGAGTACGAGCACGAGCGCGACATGCACTGTGAGTCCTATGCGCGCGCGCATGTATACAGGGTGTATGGTTCGTGACGGATAGAATCTCACTGCTCGGTTCCCTTCAGTTCCCTCAATGCTGAGGGTTTTTTTTTTTTTATTATGCATGGGTTTACTCATGGCCACAGACTAGCCGAGGCGTAGACGTGGCCTACGATGGAGCGAGCTCGCCCAGAAGGTGCCTGTTCACTCTTGATTTGAAGGATTTTTTGGTCGTGACATTATGTACTTCTATTGAAGACCGGGTTCCGTAGGCTTCCATTCCTCGCTAAGAGCATGGCCTTGTGCACATTATCTACTGTTAGAACGCCTTTTGACTTTGATCATAATTCTTTCACTGATATGTGTTAACTTGTTAAATATTAATATTACCGCCATCTACTTGAGAGTAAGCTGAAGGTTATGGCGCCATCGCTCGAAAAGATTGCACCTTTGGCCTACAGTCGAGTAGATGACATTAATATTTAACAAGTTAACACAATATCAGTGAAAGAATAAGGATCAAAGTCAAATGGCGTTCTAACAGTTCTCTCTTCTGTCGATTCGAAAGATGGCAGTAAATTTACAGTGGCGACATAATTTACTTTGACAATCCACCTCTATACACTATTCTCTTTGGTCTTAGCTAATCTTTTCCATAATAGAGGTAAAGCCGAATCAAAAATAAGACTAAGGAGTTCTCTGATAAGATTTAGATAACAAATAATAACGATCTTTTTCTATAAGATAAAACTTCCCGTACCAAGCAGTGGGTGTATATAGTTATGTCATGAAGCATAATTTTATAATTAATAATTAATTGTATGTCTGAAATATATAGTTAAAAGTCACGAACCATACATATTCCTGACCTTGTATTAACATATGTCATGTTCATACATGTGTATGACATTTATTTTACATTTCTCTTTACTTTCGGGTACTTCATTGAAATATCGACGTATTTTCTATGTATTTATTTATCATTATTTTTCCCTTAATATCGTAGTCTATCATTATTTCTCCCTTGGCTTATAGGCGGTTATTAAGTAAAGTATAATGATGACACATTTATGAATATGATCTGAACTCTTCATTAAAGAGTGTCATTATTTTGCGAAAATAATGATTTGCAGAGTTATTGACCTTTTTGCGGGGTCATTTCCAAAGTAATGTTAAAGAATAAAAATCTATGAGACACAGCTTAATATTTCTTAGGGAAAAGAATGGCATGGTCCTTTTGTAAATGTATCAAATGGAAAAATATAATGTACTATATCTACATAATTGTATAGTACATCCATTTTCATTATTTTTGAAGTAGGTATATTCGGTTTAGTCCGCGAATATACTAAATGTTACCTTGTCAGCAGACTACTTGTTTAAATGAAGTTACAGGATATGAATACAATTATATAAATTACAACTTGATTTTTAAATAATTTACACTTTTAAGTCCTGAATTTTTAAAACAAAGGCTACTTACACAATTTAACTTTTACAATTATACATTTAAAACGAATCAACTAATGGTATATGTACTTCCAAACACTTATTTTTTAAACTCTAATTCCAGATTAGCATCAGACATTTCTAGAGTTTGTGGGCTCAAATGCTTAAAAAACCAATTTGTGTTTTCTTTTGTCAATGAAATGATATAAAATATATTTAAAAAATTTAAAGATCCCCGCAGAAAGGTCCCCACGGAACCTAGACAATTGAGTACATGATTAACAAGGCATTTTCTATTTTATATCACAGACCCAGCCGTTAAGACCCCACTCGAGTAACCGGCCATATAATAGGTTTGTATGTGGTAAGATGCCAACATACAAATATTTATTAAAAACCCAACCAAACCTTTTTAATTATAGTAGACCGAATTCGTTGATAAAGCTGCTTATATTCAAACTGTTTAGGCAGAGAGATATTAAGTTTGTATTTTGTTTGGAATTGAATATTGAAATGACACAAAATTTTCTTAGTTTCTTGTAGATAAGTGAAATATTGAAACACCTTACTTAATATTGTACTTTTTACTATTCTAACCTAGTAAATACCTTTTGGAAGGGATTGAATGTTACGTTCATATAGTGATTTATTTTTCCTTATCAACAAAATACCAAATTGTATTGATGTGTTAAATCTTTACTCCTTAGATAACAAGATATAACTTGTAAGAGGCAAGAGTAATAGAAATCTAACTTTATCTATAACCTAAACATTGCTGTCGTAAAACTATAAAACAGTAGGTACCTGTGGAATCAGTAAAATTTTCAAAACTACAATACATTACATATCATTACAAAAATTATGATTATTATAAATAAACTAAAAAAAAATATTCTTTATTTGCTTAAAATATGGTACAATAAGTTGGTAAGGATAACATATATCTGTGCTTAAACATATTTTGCTAGTTTAGCATGCAAATGTACACTTAAACTAAACTTAACTAAATACCGATTTAACTTAGTCTACTCAATATTATCTAACATGCAAAACAGGTCATCTCTAGTGTAAAACATCTTAGTTTTTAGCCAACGATAAAGTTGTGCTTTAAATGAATTAAGAGGGAGATCCTTAACATTATCAGGAAGAGCATTAAATATTCGTATACACATATAATAACTACTTTTCATGAAAAGGGAAGTATTTGGAACAAAATCAATCACAAGTCTCAAGTTTCAAGTTTGGAATGAAGTCAAAGAAAATGATTAAATAATGACATTTTACATGACAAAATATTTGTAAAGCATAGTGATTTTACTGCATACTCTCTCTCGCCTAATAGTTGGGGTGTAAGCAAGCACTAGTTGGCTCTAAAGAGCACCAGGTAAAGGTATCTTCGCGTCGGTAAAAGTTAAAAGAGTAAGTAAAAAGTGTAAGTTGAAAAAAAGCGTAAGTTGCGGCTCGGGGCGTGAGCGGGCGCCGCGATTTTCGACCAATTAGGAAACTGAGGTATTTAGGTATATATGAATAATATAAACCATAGTCATATGTATACAAAACTATTATCATGTTCTTGCTCCACTGTTATTTCAAAATTCAACTCGGCAAATACCTAGGTGTATGTAAGATATTAAAATTACAAAACATACCAATATCGTTTGTTAACAATGTAATAATAAAAGTAATTGACAACTGTAGAGGAATTCAGAATTTGGCTCTAATACTTCTAGTATTATAAATAATTATAGGTTGATACAACTGTACTAAAAATGTGATTGTGATTTTTTAAAGCTTGCCTAAATCTCATAAATTATTTCAAAGGCTCGATCGATTGTGTACACAAAATATGTATTTGTTGTTTATGTACACGAACAAGGTACATAAATGTTTAGTTAAACTAAAGGCACTAGATGGACTCCTACGTCAAAAGATGTCTCATGAAAGCCAAAACAAACAGTGATATTAAATCAGCCGATCGAAAATAAGATTAAAAATGTGTTTAAAATACAAATGGTGTAACATAAACCTCATATATTATCGAGAGTTGCGGTCGCTCATGCCTCAGCGTTTGGATATAATGGTAAAACGTAAAATTCCGGTAAGTTTCAAACGGATGGTGGGTATAAAACAATTTGTACTTTTTTTGATTGACGATTTCGTTCTGGCGTCTCTCGGCTTGGTCATGGTAGGTACGACAGTAGGTATGATTTCTATTTATGTCTATGTTTACAGGTAATGTCATTAAAGTTGAAAATAATGATCATTATTTTCAACTTTAATAGTAATATTGTTTTTAACTAAATTGAATTATAAATATCATTATTCTCAATTGTAATGAAATTGATGTCATTATTTCTTACTTTAATCATTATCATTATTTTCAACTTGTGTTGAAAATAATGATTTCTTATATTCAACTGAAAGGTAAACTGACTGTTGTTACTGTTTTAAGTGTTATTATTTTCACTGTGATTTTTTTAAATCAAAATTACCAGAAAATCAAAAGTAGCAGTGAAAATATTATTTTATATGGACTGTTCTTCTTCACACAAATTCAAATATGTATATGTAAAATTTTACTATTATCTTTAGTATGTCCATATAAATAATAACACTATTGTATGACTGATTTGTGACGGCTAGACGTTAAGTTTCATACATTATTTGTATAAAAACATCGTCTTTCCAACACCAGTATGGTTAATTTGACCTTGTCTACATTTTAAACTATTGACTGACAACGCACATAATTATATGGGTAAGTATTCCATCTGTCTAATATTTTGGTTCATGTGTATTTGCGTCTCACATTTTGTTTAGTGAGAGAGTGAAACGCAATGCACATTGAACCAAGAAATTGGACAGTTGTAATAACAACCTAAGTTGTATTTTGGACACTTAGCTTTCTTAATAAGATAATAAGATAAGTGGCACTAATGTGTGAAAAAAAAAAACTATTTCTGTCCATATTCTAAAGTTTTTAAGTAACCAACAAATTTTAAAGAGCTTCACGACGATATAATATATACCATCATTTATTAGGCATAAAAAAAGGAATATTAAGACTTAAAGTAACGCAAAATATAAAGACTTGGCAAGGAACTTACATTAGAATTGGTCGTTCCGTCACAGAATAAGTAATAGTACTACCGTACTGAAAGGGCACTTCTTACAAAACCAAAGTTTGACACTTTTGACAGCGGTTCAGGGTCGAATCATGATATCCCTTTCTAACTTATGGCACTATCCCTTTCGACTATTTAGGGTTGTCAAAATTCAAGTAATTATCTTATCTGTGGTCTGGCTTGCAAAGGGACGTCAAGTTGTGTCAACCCTAATAATTGCTCGGAGCAATGCTGAGCCGAACGGAGCCGAGTTTGCCTGAAGTCAGGAGTGTCTCCCCACTGGTTCTGTCTAGGCCATTCCGTGCATAGGCAAAACATGACCTTGATTATGCTATTCATTAGCAGGGCTACGATGGTCGGCTTATTATCATCTGTCATCACATCATGCCTGTCACGTTCTAACAAGTGCGAAAGTGACGCATGACATGACAAGTGATAAAAATGCGACCATGATACCGCCGCTGAATGGAGTTATGAAAGGACGCTTACTACCAGGAATTTATTTGTTAGCTTGGCACCCCTGCATACACATTTGTATGCAGGGGTGCTAAACTAATAGTTTTTAGACCCGCATATTCCTGTCTCTATTGCAGGCGCTTAATTATATTGCTGTTTCGCTCGCAGTGTCATTGACTTCCGGCATCATGGGCGTGACAGCAATATAATTACGCGTGTGCGATAGAGATAGGAGACATGTAAATGAACGAAATTCTCGTGGTGGAACGAAAAGCGTCTTTTCTTTATTAGTATTCCTTTGTGCTCTTGAGTCAGACAAGGTCAAATGACGTTGGGCCGTCACGATCAGTCTCCAAAGGCCCGTCTAACCCGACTAACACCCACAGCGGCGTACAAACACGCGGACGGCAAGAAGATCGACGGGAAACGGGTGCTGGTGGACGTGGAGCGAGCGCGGACCGTCAAGGGCTGGCTGCCGAGGAGGCTCGGTGAGTTGTCACCAATAAATGTAGCACCACACGTGGAGATCGACGGGACACGGGTGCTGGTGGACGTGGAGCGAGCGCGGACCGTCAAGGGCTGGCTGCCGAGGAGGCTCGGTGAGTTGTCACCAATAAATGTAGCACCACACGTGGAGATCGACGGGACACGGGTGCTGGTGGACGTGGAGCGAGCGCGGACCGTCAAGGGCTGGCTGCCGAGGAGGCTCGGTGAGTTGTCACCACTACATGTAGCACCACGCGTGGAGATCGACGGGACACGGGTGCTGGTGGACGTGGAGCGAGCGCGGACCGTCAAGGGCTGGCTGCCGAGGAGGCTCTGTGAGTTGTCACCACTACATGTAGCACCACGCGTGGAGATCGACGGGACACGGGTGCTGGTGGACGTGGAGCGAGCGCGGACCGTCAAGGGCTGGCTGCCGAGGAGGCTCGATGAGTTGTCACCACTACATGTAGCACCACGCGTGGAGATCGACGGGACACGGGTGCTGGTGGACGTGGAGCGAGCGTGGACCGTCAAGGGCTGGCTGCCGAGGAGGCTCGGTGAGTTGTCACCACTACATGTAGCACCACACGCGGAGATCGACGGGACACGGGTGCTGGTGGACGTGGAGCGAGCGCGGACCGTCAAGGGCTGGCTGCCAATCAACACACAACAATTTCGGTAGAATACAGCCCACCTGATGACAAGCGGCCACCTAGTGATGGGTAGGACATCAATTTAAAATGAGTTTGTATGAGTACCTCATTTTCTAAAATGAGGTGTTACAATGTCTTACTTCAAATGAGGTGAGGTACTAGCATATTTTCAGCGTCGACTATTCCATTAACTCCAACGGCAACAAAAATATTTAATGTATATACATATTTATGTATTCATCACTTCCTTTATAAATAAATAAGTAGTAATATTTCATTGGAGTGCAATTCTGGAGGTTAAGAATAGAACTTTTAGGAGAAAGATAATTTTAGAATCAAACTAAGAACATAAAGTACCTAACTTAATTTGCTGCTTTTATGAAACTTGTTCTAATGTAGCTCTTTTTTATTGTTAGATTGTTTAGACCTCCTCCTTGCTACTTGATATAATTTTAAGTATAATAATCACTAGCGACCCGCCCCGGCTTCGCACGGGTTAGCAAATTATACACCTAAACCTTCCTCAAGAATCATTCTTTTGATAGGTGAAAACCACATGAAAATCCGTCCAGTAGTTTTTAAGTTTTTCGCGAACATACAAACAAACCCACAAACAGACAGACGCGGCGGGGGACTTTGTTTTATAATATGTAGTGATATATTTCATAAGTACCTATTAACCATAAAACTACCACAATTTTTAACAAACTAAGGAGAACAAATTCAATATTTTCACAATCATTATTATATAGAAGTGACTAACTTACCACCTATAATTTAACAGTAATATCATCAATATGATAATAAACATAAACAAAGCACCATTCGAGCCGGCCGCACCGTCTACATTTACACTTCATTTTTTCATGCAAAAGGCACCAAGGAAGATCCGCGGGTATATTTACTGGCGAAAACTATGTCCATATTTTGTTATGATTATAAGAATTATTACTAGGTATTAGGTATTAGAGAACTAAAATTAGCTCTAGAGAACTAGAACGAAGTACGGGCAAAATAAATATAAATATGTCATAATCATAACTTGTCAGTTCGAAGACGTTTACAAAGAATGTTAATAAAAAGTATTGCAAATTCAAATCGGTATAATTTACATCTACATGTTTATTTTACCTATGCAAATTATACTTACTTTTTATTTAATAAACTTGAAACTTATTGAAATTATCATAAATTGTGTACGCTACCGTATTATATTTCAATAATATTTTAGTCACTTAAAGGATTTCTGTTTCTAACCAAGCTTCGTAAATGCCCGCCTGGTATACAGAGGGCGTACCGCGAACCAAGTTCGTCATGTTGCCTCCCTGTCACACTTACGTACGAATTTACAAGTGCGACAGAGAAGCAACACGTCGAAATTCGTTTTGAAGATTGATTTATCGCGCCATTTTGACACGTAAGTTAGGATCAAAAAGGCGTAAGATGTATGAAAGCTTGCAGCGCTTACGCTTGTTGTCTTTCGTGTTTAATTTTTAACGTATTTTCGGTGGTGACGCGAGGCGATATTGAAGTACGGCGCGTGTCTGTCTCACTCCCTCTTTGGATATTTCTAATTCGTTGTTTCATTTTGAGGTATTCATGTCACAAAGAGCCGGTGAGCGGTACAAACTCAACGCTTTTCTCGGTGGACCTTTTGTCGTTGCAATAAGGTTTGTAGTTCGGCAGTTGACAGTGTGGACCATTACGTCCATTACTCGTTTCTTCATTTGAGTTTCGAGTGTCGGCGAGCGGGTGAGGGGTGAGCACCTCGAGCGCCTCGCGCGATCCAGGGACTCTTTTGCGAGGTTATGATGAGCGTATGAGTTTTCAGGGTCGCGAGTGAAATTGAAAGGATAAGAGTTTTTTGAAATTTGAAGTGTGTGAATGATTTGTGTGGCAAGAGGTGTTTGTGATGCGCGCGAGTAAATGAGTAAAATGAATAGAGGTGTGATGTAAGACATTTTTGCGGTATGAAGTACTGCGACAAATTAACAAAATGAGCGGTACAAATGAGGTGCTTCACGAGTGAGCGACTCAACACTACGGCCACCTATATTTTCAAGTTCATGCTCATATTTAGAACTAGCGACCCACCCCTTCACACGGGTAGTATACACCTAAACCTTCCTCAAAATTCACTGTATTGATAGGTGAAATCCGCATGAAAATCCGTTTAGTAGTTTTTGAGTCCATCGCGAACATACAGACAAACGCGGCGGGGGTCTTTGTTTTATTGTTAGCGCTACTCAACTCATCCCATCATTCGATCCTGTGGTTCAGGGCCACGCGGCAGGGTCGCCATGTGAAGTGAAGGCGTTTAAGCAAATAGGATTTATTTCCGGCGCGTCATTATGAACCTTATCTGAATGCACGAAGGTTGATATTGGGCTGTAGCCCCGCGCGTGAGTTGCCATCTTTGGCGGTCATATTAATTATCTAACTTGGTTTTGTTTCTCAGGTGGCGGACTGGGCGGCACCCGGCGAGGGGGTGCCGACGTGAACATCAAGCACTCGGGCCGCGAGGACAACGAGCGCGAGAGAGAACGCTACAGCCGCGAGCAGAGAGAGAGGGACGAGCCGCGTAAGTACACATACTATACTCTGGGTCGGATGCACTAAACCAGCGGTCGGCAACCTTTTAGCAGCCAAGGGCCACATAGCAGATAACGAAGTGGACGCAGGCTGCACTTAGTTAATATTAACTTTATCAGACATTGTCATTTGTCAATATTACATACAAAATAGCCAGGAAGGCTCGCGGGCCGCAAGTGAGTTGTTCGCGGGCCGCTGATTGCCGACCGCTGCACTAAACTGTTCGTATCGTTAAAGAGTTCGCAAAATTTTGATGTATGGAAAGTTTCATAGTGGCGCGCCGGAGCGCGTCGGCTGACGTTGATCAGTCTGTCAAATGTGGTTGGTGCAACTGGCCCTCTGTCCCCCTTATTTATAAACGGCTGCTAAAGTTGACAAGCCGATAATAATCGTTTGTCCCTTTCCATCATACCAATACGTCGGAAAGGAGCAAACGATGACGAACCGCCATACTGGTACAAATGACCCAGTAAAATGTGTCACTGTCTCCTGTTCTACTAGGACAATCATATGGCCTACCGTGAAACACGACAATCGAAAGTTCGGTTTCTGCCTCTCTATCACTCTTGCATATTCGAGCGATAAAGAGGCAGATGACTAAATTTCGATTTCGCAGAACATTGCAGTAATATCCCCTATTGGGGGGGGGGGGGGGGTCTGGACATCGGATGATGGTAGCATGGCGTAGGAGGAAAAGGGGTCATTCGAAGCATGATTTTTGGATGGGATGATTTTAGGAGGGGGGGGGGCTATTATCGGCTTGTCAACTTTAGTAGACGGTTATGAATAAGGGGGGTGTATCTTTAGGTATTTAAATAAATGTAAACAAAATCTACCCTCGAAAGCCTCCTTAAGCCAGTTCAGGGTAGATGAAAACATTACACGATCAAATAATGTAGGTTAAAGTAAAGTCGTTCAGTGACTGATCCAGGTGGATTTGTATTTGGTTGGTTAATAAATGTTATAACTACCGGAAAATGTACAAATTGTTTGTTTACCTTTATTTAAATAAAGATACAGACTATAGGGTCGGACCTACAGGAAAACTCCATGGCATTATGACAAAGTGTGGTCATGTCATTATTCATGACAAATTTCTATGAAAATATGATATTTGTAATGCCCCTCCTGGCTTTGTTCTGTTCAAATTGGTGCAAAGTCAGTTTTAACAAATTGTACAGTCGACGTCGAAGATATGTTTACATTTTTCGCAAAAGTGCAAACATATCTTTGACGTCGAGTGTACACAACATAATATATATGTATAGTGGTTCAACGTTATACTTGTATGGACGAGGCTTCACTATACCTTTCGCGTTCAATAATCACGTTCGACGTGCAAGTGACCAAAGATTCGGTCATAACAATAAATAAAAATAAAACAACACATGTCGTATGCACCCTGAAAGGTGGGGCACCCAAAATGGTTACGGAGTGGGACCCACGGAACACCATAGATGGTGCTAGCCGGAGTGCAGGCAGACCGAAAAGGAGATGGCGGGACGACTTGGACGTATTTTCTCCGGATTGGCGGGAGACTACAAAAGACAGGGTTGAGTGGAGGAAGCGAGGGGAGGCCTTTGCCCAGCAGTGGCACACTTAATCAGGCTAACAAAAAAAAAAAACAACACAATGAAAATTTCGTTTCCTCGAAAACAGTGAAAACGATTTCCATGAATTTATTTGTTTAATAATACTATTGCTTTTATCCAGGTGGCGGGCGTCGCCGCAGCCGCTCGCGTTCACCGCGCCGGCGCAGCACGTCTCGCTCTCGCCGCCGCGAGAAGGAAAGGGACAGGACGAGGGACGACGAGCCGGCTGAAAGGTACCTAGCCATGTTTTTATCATGTCAACCCTTAACGGCCCGGCCACGACATTGCTCGACTGGCTTCGGCTAAGGTGACAACGATAAGTTAGAGCGAGACACAGCGATCGGACCTTTCGTTCCCATCTATGGTTGCCGTCGCCTCTGGTCGCGCAAAGTCGTGGCCGGGCCGTAAGGCCTGTGCACGTGCGCGTTGTAATATACATATCCTTTTGAGAGACGGCACATCGCTTGCGCGAGTTGCGCGACGTGTGCGTGTACGGCTCCAATAATTTAGCGCAGCGCATAACGAATGTTTTATTGATATATATATATTTTAATTTTTAACTCGTATTTCGTTGTGTCTTCGTAACTTTAAATGTTGTGTAACATGTAACATAACCGGTGTGGTCACACAGCCGCCGCCGGCGCCGCTCGCGCTCCCGCTCGCGGCGGCGCGACAAGGACAAGGAGAAGCACCGCGACCGCGACGCGCGCTCCGACCGCGACCGCGACCGCGACCGCAAGCGGGCAAGGAGGGACAAGGACAAGGTAATGTCACAGAGCAGACATACATATCAGTAGTAGTAGTAGTAGTAGTAAAACACTTTATTGTAAAAAAAAGAAACATACATGAAAGAACACACATCATTAGTACAAAGGCGAACTTATCCCTTTCAGGGATCTCTTCCAGTTAACCCTTGAGCAGTTGAGGGAAAATTGGAGAACGGTAGACATAAAAGCTGTACTAAACGGCATAAAGATAAAATATTTAATATCCTACAAGATAGGTAAACCTATATCCTACTATAATTACGTACCTATATACAAAGTATGGGATTAGCCGTGCGCGCCGGTCGAAAAAAATCGGGCGGCGGCGCGCCACGAAAAAATCCACGGCGGCGGCGTAACGCCGGCGGCGTGGGATTTTCAACTTTTCAATATACATATAATGAGAAACCAAGATTAACTCTTAAATCAACACGGGAAAAATCTCAAAAAAACTGTGTTACATCATTTTTTTGGTTTATTGTAGAAATATCATGAAAAAAAAATGTATGTCACTATGTTGGACGTTGCCAGGATCGGTGTAAATAAAAAGATACGCCGCGTAATGAAAAGACGTCCAGTATTTTGGACGTTGCCGAGAATAGACTACCTATTTTATGTGCATAAGGTTTTTTTAATCTAATTCATGTTTTTTATAATAAATATAGAATAATTGCATTTTTTAATTAGAAATAAACTTACTGATAATATCAACTTATGTAACGAATTGAAGTAAAACCTATTATTTTTATATTTTTGGAATAACTTTATAGCTCGTAGGTGGTAAAATTTTACCAGTCATTGACGTCATTTATTTAACATTAAATCATACAGCGGGTTATGCTAGGAAGCAGTAACATCTAAGCAATGGTGTTTACAATAATGCATGCACTTTTATCAAAATTTTCCTAACAAATTTCTCAAATGAAATCGGGTCTGTCTCTTGATGAAAACAAATCCACATACAAACAGGAAACAAACAAACATAAATAATAATAATATATTGGAATAATGTTCCAATTCAATTTCATTTATCTAATTTTAAATTCGATATAGACTGTACCTGACATGTAACTTGGCGTTATTAATAAAGTATTTGTATTTATAAACACGCACACACACACACACACCACATCCACAGGGAAAAAATCCATAAAAATATTTTTTTTTTTATTTGGTTCATTACTTTTTTAAATGTTTTGAAACACCTAACATCCCTCTATTTAATTTATTTACCACAAAAACTACCAGAAAAATTAATAATTTTACTCCGCGCATACTTGGCAACGTCTAACATATTGAACTTAGCAAAAGTGCCGTGTTGTCGATTACAACGGGCAAAATACTGGACATTACACTTTTTACACTTGTTTTACCCATAAACAAAAAACATTTTTATGTAGTTCATATTGCCACGTAATAAACAGACCATTTAGTAACCTATTGCACATTTTATTTTAACGCTGCTTAATACCGTAATATAAAAAAATGAAATATGGGTAAAATGTCAGTCAGTTGGATGCTTCCTTGCAAGTTCTGCGTTCTATAGGACTTTGACAAAAAGATTATGTTCACACTGGTTCCCAATATTTTCTTATATACTCATACTTAAAAATAACATATCATTCAAGTACCATTAGTAGTAGTAGTAGCTTCCTGGTAGTGTAAGTACGCTACCAGAGGAAAGTAACGCTATGCTTTAATATTTGGTGCAGAATTCTTTTCTTGGAATGTCCATTATAGTGGACGTTATTGATTTAAGGGTTAAAATAAATAAAGCAATAAATTAAAAAAAAACTGAACAGTCGGAACGCTAAAGCTAGGCACGTCGCACGCGCTTTATGTCCATTTGATTTTAAATTTGTACTCTTGCGGGCTTTGTCTCGGCGCGAATTTTAAACTACCGGCGGCGGCGGCGGCGCGCTGACTCCTTATGGCGGCGGCGCGCCGCGGCGGCGCGCACGTCTATATGGGATATGAAATATAACAAATATGTAAACAACTATATATATTTAAAATATATAATACATATTGTATATGATATAATACATATATACTAAAACTACCTAACCGCATACATCTTTTAGATTTCAAGTTCCGTCAGAAAGCCATAACTTTTTAAAATTCGCCTTTAGCGATTTAGATATATCGGAGCGGCTCTGCTGGGGTGCTCCAAAATGTCTGAACACGCGCTCTAACGCCTTGACAATAGAGAATGTTTCTGAGCACCTTGACCGCTCCGATATCATGGGTGCGCAACTCTTCCCTTCGGGCAATCTCGGCTCCGTTCGGCTCAGCATTGCTCCGAGCAATTATTAGAGTTGACACAATTTGACGTCCCTTTGCGTGCACGACCACAGATAAGATAATTACTTGAATTTTGACAACCCTAAATAGCCGAAAGGGTCAGTACCATATATTAGAAAGGGATATCACGATTCGACCCTGAATCTCTGTCAAACTTCGCTTTTGTAGGAAGTTTCCTTTCTGTACGGTAGTACTATTATTTATTCTGTGGTTTGAGGCAAGGCCGATCTGTGTGAGATTGTGTACAGATATTGATTTATTTATATACACCGTGTTTTTTTTGAATTCCGTTAACTTCGGGGTATGGTTCAGTACGTTTAAGAGAACTAAATGGCATAGTTAATTTTCAAAAAAAAAATATTTCTTTTGCTTTAAAAAAGAAATAAGTTTAAAAAGTAATTAAATGTAGCTGTAGCGTTGTTGTATGACGGGCATTACATTTAACTCAACCAAACAATTGAAATCTGTGACATATCAATGTCATTTCGAACATCGATCGACCGAGATTGTACTTAAGTTTAGTAGCAAATGTATGAACTCATTCTAAACACTAATCAATATGTAAACCGGCCCTAAGGCAAGTGTACACGCTTGTAGAGGCCTTATAGGAAAAAAATAAAATATTGATCATCTCCGAAATGGAGTTAATTAGAGTATCGGTGCCTTGAGAAAGTTACTTGATTTAAGCTCAGGAATGCACCCTTGAATTTAACGGAAAAAAAAAAACACGGTGTATAATATATTTGTATATTCCAGGACCGCGACCGCAAGGAGCCCAAGCTGCGGGTTGACGAGATCAAGGTCAAACAGGAGCCCCATACTGGTCAGTACATTACTGTATTCGCTTAAGCCAGGGCTCTCCAAACCCCGGCCCGCGGGCCAAATCCGGCCCGCGAAGCGTTCCAATCCGGCCCGCCGACAGCGGTCCAGTCCGGCCCGCGGGAGCCAGGCTCCAGGTATTCAGCCTTAACAGCAGCAACCAGATAAAATTGGGCGCCGACTGTGGCCCGCGCGAAAATTCTGAGGCGCGATATGGCCCTCAGGAAAAAAAGGTTGGAGACCCTGGCTTAAGCCTTAGACTCCTTAGAGGATATAACCAACGGAGTCCCCATGTCTATAATTTTCGGTACAAAATAGTCTATACCGTTTTTTGGTGGGGAGGGGCACATCAAATGTATACGTAACGTCAACATAGCCATGTCAGAAAAATGTTAGTCCATACATGTGGTTGACATGACCACATGGCCTGTTAATGGCCACTCCGTTTGGTTATATTCTCTAAGCCTCCATTCGCTAGGCAGCTTTTTCAACGCGCGTTAAAAAAGCGTTTGAATGACACAAATGGATAGCCATGTATGTATTCACACGACAGCGGTGGCGCTTTTTATCAAGCGTTGTTGGATTTTCGACTTCAAGTCTTGGTCGTTAAATCGAATTTAGAGTGGGGACAAAGGAAGAGATGGAAAGATTCGCAGGATTCTGATACGCTTCCGTAGCTCAGTTGGTTAGAGTGTTGGGCAGAGAGTTGGATGCGGGTTCAAGTCCTACCGGAAGCGTAATTTTTAGGGTTCCGTACCCAAAGGGTAAAACGGGACCCTATTACTAAGACTTCGCTGTCCGTCCGTCCGTCCGTCTGTCACCAGGCTGTATCTCACGAACCGTGATAGCTAGACAGTTGAAATTTTCACAGATGATGTATTTCTGTTGCCGCTATAACAACAAATACTAAAAACAGAATAAAATAAAGATTTAAATGGGGCTCCCATACAGCAAACGTGATTTTTGACCAAAGTTAAGCAACGTCGGGAGTGGTCAGTACTTGGATGGGTGACCGTTTTATTTTTGCTTTTTTTTTTGCATTATGGTACGGAACCCTTCGTGCGCGAGTCCGACTCGCACTTGCCCGGTTTTTTCCTTTAACACATTGATTGCCACGTCACGCGACGTCGTTGATGCAGTCCATTACCCTGTGGCCGATGACGCGATGTCGCGTGATAAAGCCATACAATTTTGTTCGCGCCGCAAAATTGTGGCCGTAGCGTATTGGCTTATGGCATTAGTTTTGGCCACTAAAGAAGGGATTTATCTATTCGACATTCGTTGGCCATCTCGGTATGTTCGCCATTTTTGGCTTGGCAATCAACATGTTAATATGTAATTTATTGTATTGTTTCATTTGCAGACTACCCCGAGTTCACGCTGCCCGCCATGGACGTGCAGATCAAGCAGGAGCCTGCGGACGAGGACGAGAACAAATACAACCCGGAGGAGGCCAACGGGGACGATTACAATTATTAAACTACCAGCCTGTTTACATATTTACTGTACATTTTTCTCTCAAAATCTCGTTTTTTCACTTCTCGCTCTCACCAAGCAGAAGCGCTGGTGGCCTAGCGGCACAGAAAAAACATCCTCCAGACTGAGCACAGTCGCGCTACCCCCTCTGCCACGCATACGGTAATTTTACTTCATGTTCGAGTCGAAAGTGTCTCTGTGTGACGCTCGTGTCTTTGAATGGACCAATCACGGCACGGGACTTCGCTCACCTCGTCCCGCGCACCCCCGCATTTTTGGCACCATCGGTTGCATGAAATAATTGCTCTAAACTCGGTCTAGAGGATTCCTAGTCTATGCCTAGCGGTAAGAGCGTGCGACTTTCAATCCGAAGGTCGCGGGTTCAAACCCCGGCTCATACCAATGAGTTTCTCGGAACTTATGTACGAAATATCATATGATATTTGCCAGTCGCTTTTCGGTGAAGGATAACATCGTGAGGAAACCGGACTAATCCCAATAAGGCCTAGTTTCCCCTCTGGGTTGGAAGGTCAGATGGCAGTCGCTTTCGTAAAAACTAGTGCCTACGTCAAATCATGGGATTAGTTGTCAAGCGGACCCCAGGCTCCCATGAGCCGTGGCGAAATGCCGGGATAGCGCCAGGAAGAAGACTCACCAAGCAAAATGTGAGACGTGAAAAAAGGTGGAATACCGCCCTAAGATCCAAATCTAGGTCTGAGAAAAGAATGTACAACAAATTAAAAATAGCTCATATATGTAGTCGTATTTTATATAGAGTGCGTGTTTTGAGCGTTTCACTACACTTTTTGGGCACAATTTTGAAGATTTTTTGACATTATTTAGTACTTACGTTTGTACCAGGCGGTCTAGCATGAGCATAGCAACTCATGCTAGACGGTCAGATAATCGTAAAATCTAGCTAAATCTGCTGTCATTTCTACAAAATAGTGTATTGAATACGCGATCGCGAAGGGTTAAAAGTGGAGAACAAACGCTCAAATAACCCCCCCTTTTTGCCTCCGCAGTCGGATAAACCCTCGCGGTTAAATCCGACCGACGTATACTAAGTTATATTCAAATAGATGAATTGTATTCGACGAATACCTTATTGTATTCAAAATGGATTATTTTAATGCTGTCTGTAATGTTATAATGGTGATAACTTGAGACTTGCTTCTTGTCTGTGTGAAGGAGTTTGTAAACTCGTTTTCAACCGGTTTGCCAATTTAAAGAGTTCCATCGTATTTTCACGGAAACGTACGAACGTTTCTTGCTATTTCAGTCAGTCTCGGCACAAAAAGTGCTGAGGTTGACTGAAGTAGCATGACAAATACGAACGTTTCCGAGAAAATACGATGGAAAACAGTTATGCACTAACATCTGTAGCTCTTGTAAGGAAGGTCTGGCTTACCTAGGAATAAAGATTCATATGGCTCCTCTACACGATGGGCCAACGCCGGCCACTCCAAGGGACGCATGTATGCGTTAGAGGGAGCAAGTGATATTGCTATCTCATTCTACCGCATGGCTGCGTCCCTTGGAGTAGCCGGCGTTGGCCCATCATTTAGGAGCTAATATATATTTACGTATACTGGGTGGCTAAATAATAACCGCATTCCTGTTGCCATGGAGGTTTTGAGATTATACTGAGCAAATTTTACTATGGGGTCAACCCCGACATCGCGAAATAAAAATTTACCCTCCCATAGAAAACGGACAAGCCAAAATGTATGAAACAACCAAAATTTTTTTCGCGATGTCAGGGTTGGTCCCATAATAAAAGTTGCTCGGTATAATCCCAAAACCTCCCTGGCAACGGGAATGCAGTTATTTTTTAGTCATCCTGTATATTAACGTATTTGAGAGCCTATCGCTGACTATTTCTTTAGATCATTCGTCTATTTGCCTCTTTATCGCTCGAATATGCAAGAGTGATAGAGAGGCATATAACGAAATTACGCGGTAGGCCTTACTCCCACATAGACTACGGGCATATTTTAAGTTTTTCCTAGAGACGTTGATATACGGTGTTTAGACCATATGTGTGACGTCACTGAGTAATTAAGTAATAAAACTAATAAACAAGTAAGCGCTGATTATTTGTTTTATTTGTATACATTTTTCCTGAAGCAACCATGATGATTTTGTATTTAAATTTTGAGTATACGAAGTCGGAAAACGGGCATATAGTCGCATCAATAAAAGTCTGCAGCGGATTTGATAGCTCACGCAGCGTAAGTGTTATGTATACGTCATAATTTCATAGAAGTTTGACGTTTAAAATGACACTTGCACTGCGTGGGCTATCAAAATCGCTGCAGACTTTTTACGGTCTGACTATAGCACATGGTGCAACAGATATTCGGCAAAATGGCCGAATAGGGCGAATACTCCTTGCATCGCATCTCTAGTAAATATTGAATGTCGTAGCGATTGAAAGCCTGAGGAAAAATCGGGTCCCTCGAGTTTGACAGCTAAAGTAGATAGCACCGATATGTTTTGGGATAAAAGCCAACTTTAACCAGCAGATTGCATTTGCTGTCAAATTCGAAGCAAGATTTAAATCTCTCTTAGACGAATTCTACATATCACACAATCAATGAATGTTTGCTAAAATTAAATTACCGTAGAAAGTAAAACAAAACAGTTACTAAAGAATTTTTATTTACAGGTTAATTTTTGTTTTGAAAACAAAACGAATCAAATAATTAAGTAGATAATCCGAATTGTAAGTTAAGTCAAAATCAAAATCACACCTATAATATCGTTATACAAAAGCGTTATAGGGATTTTAAGGACACACTTACAGTTAACCAACTAGGAAACAATGATCACATCTGTAAAGTCTGGTAAATGTAGAATTTTTGAGGTGCTCGCCATTTTCACTGCCAAAGTTTCACAGACTTTAAACACTTGTAGGTTAACAGGCTCCGAAATCTGCAAATGAAGTAGATCTGCCAATTCTTCAATGTGGAATAGAAACACGACCGAATCGACGTGAAATGTAGAAAGCTCTTTGTATCTTGAACGCAAGTCGTAGTCGATGTGAAGAAAGCTTTTCAAATCTTGCAGAATGTTCTTCGAATGCAAAACCCGGGCGAAGGTATCTTTAAGAAGCTCTTCAAATCTTGCACAATGTTTGAATGCAAAACCCGGGCGAAGGTATTGTTAAGGAGCTCTTCAAATCTTGCAGAATGTTCGAATGCAAAACCCTGGCGAAGTTGTCGTTAAGAAGTTCTTCAAATCTTGCAGAATGTTCTTTGAATGCAAAACCCGGGCGCAGGCATCGTTAAGAAGCTTTTCAAATCTTGCAGAATGTTTGAATGCAAAACCCGGGCGAAGGTATCTTTAAGAAGCTCTTCAAATCTTGCAGAATGTTTGAATGCAAAACCCGGGCGAAGGTATCGTTAATAAGCTCTTCAAATCTTGCAAAACCTGGGCGCAGGTCTCGTCAAGAAGCTCTTCAAATCTTGCAGAATGGAGCCTAGATGTAGAAATGTGTCCAACCCAACGCCTAGTACTTCTAGTAGCAGTTCATAGTGTTTCCACCGCCACAGCTCCCACCGCCATGGCCATGGGCCCGGCAGCAATCAGCCTGTTCTTCTGATTTACGGCCGCAGACCTCGTCACACGCCCCGACATGGACTGCCACGGCGGTTGCCATGACAATCGCCAACACGACGAGGATAAGCAGAGTCTTGAGGGCAGCCATCTTGTTTCAACGTGAATGTTAGATCAGTTGTGTGAAGAATGAACGGGCGCTGGGGTTTATATATGCGGTAGTAAACAAGATTGGACGATTGCAATTTTGTCGGAATTTTCCTTACCTATTTTTATTAGTCTGAGATGTAAATTATTATCTGTTATAGGTCAGGTTAAGAATATCCAATTATTGTTCGTACCTACCTGTTGGTTGCTATGCACATATGCATAATATGTATTAGTAGTTGTTGCGACACGGACTATTCAAGAATTTTCGCCAGTTACCTACATAACACATATTTAAGGTATTTTAGATAAACGTAAAGTAGGTACATACTCCAGCCAATTCCGCTGGGATGGGCGGCATTTAATAAATTAGAAGACATCTTGAAGTTTTTAACAAAAATTTCATTTTCACATCACCTATTCGGAAAAGGGCTTTTTCAGCCCCGCTAGGAGGGATCAAAGTGGCAGTTTTCCTCCCTGCAAGGGGGGATCAAAGTGGCACTTTTCTGTTCTAATACTGTTTTTGTTATTTTTTTAGCTTGAATAATATTTTGAAACATAATAATTGTGTCAACACTAAGATTTTTTTATTTTCCTCAATAGGTAGTTGATGTGAAAAGCAGTATATGTCACAAGGTATCAACATTATTTTGTCTTGGGCGTTAACACTTGAATCCCTCATTATGCTCTGGATTCTACTTAAGAATCCATCGGTTCATCCAGGATTCAATGTACGCCCTTGACGGAAATATATCATTTTGATCCCTTGTAACACAAACTACTATTTTGGTACTTACAAGCTTTTATCGCTTTTCATTCCACAGGCAACTATTACTCATCGAGACAATTCTAATAACCCCAAACATCATTATTTTGCGTTGTTTTATCACAGAGTTCCCATGGCCTTTGGTCTCCATCATCAGATCAGCTCCGTGTCCTCATAATATTGCATTGTCCGATTTACATATGTGTGCAAAATTTTAGCTCTTTACATAAAATAAATTAATATTATAGGACATTTTTAAACAGATCGACCTAGTCTCACTGTAAGCTCAATAAAGCTTATGGTGTGGCACAGAATAAATAATAGTACTAGGTACTTACAGAAGACTCACTCTCTAACAAAACGCGTCTGTTACGATCAGCACAGGTATGACCGCTAGGTGGCGGCAGCGCCACGCATGGCTTATGGCTTTCCCCAAAATTGGGGTGGAACGGATATACTTTTAGCTACCTGTAGCAAAGCGATGAAATCGCGGAGTGAGCCACGCCTGGTTGTGGGTACTAGCTAGACGGCGATATATATATAATACACAAATATTTACTTTATTACGTTACATAGGAACGTTACGTTATCAGGAACAAATATGTATTTGTGATAAACACACAAATAAATGCCCTTACCAGGACTAGAACCCGAGACCTCCTGCTTCGTAGGTAGGGTTACTAGCGACTAGGCTAGAAGGCCGTTAAAATCAATCGGGAAAAAGTGGGTATTTAGCTTCCAGTATTTGACCCACACTAATACTAACAAACTAACTTACATAATAGGCACTTATAGGATAGGACAATTTAGTTAAATAAAAGCTTGTAAAATATTCCGTAATATATCTATATTAACTAAAAAATTTTTTTTCTAGACATAACAAAAACAAGATAAATGACTACCTAGATAACTGTTGCTTATACTGTAGCAAGCCACTTTGTCAGTAGGCCAAAGAATAAATAATAGTACTAGGTACAGAAGACTCACTCTCTAATAAAACGCTTCTGTTACGATCAGCATAGATATGGCCGCTAGGTGGCGACATCAGCGCCACGCGCGGCTTATGGCTTTCCCCAAAATTGGGGTGGAACAGATGTACTTTTGGCTACCTGTAGCAAAGCGACGAAATCGCGGAGTGAGCCACGCCTGAGTAGGCTGCAAATTAAATTACATGTAATTTTTTTTCGTGTTCCGTACCTCAAAAGGAACAAACGGAACCCTTATATGATCACTCGTGCATCTAGAGCTGTCTGTCTGTCACATCCTATTTTCTCGGAAACTACTGGACCAATTAAGTTGAAATTTAGTACACATATGTAGGTAAATTAAAGTCCCAAAATAATAGACATGTAACGTAAACAAATGAATTTAAAAAATGGGGGCACTTTTGGGGTATAAATGAGAAAGTTCAAAAAATGAAGTTTTTCAAACTATATCGTGTTATTTGTGTTATATATGAAATGAAATAGCTCAGCTTGAGAAAGAGATGACCTCCCTGCATAGAAATTTGTTTGCTTGTAGGCTGATCACCTCTCCCTGCAGCTGATTGTACACCGCGGTTATCAACAAAGCGCTCGACGACCACCTGATAACCGGTTGCGTCACCTGCGACCGACCAAAAAAAGGACCGCCACAGTTAGTAAACAACTTGTTGAACTTAAAAATAATCATAACCTGAAATATAGGTATAGATATTACCTATCAATGACATCATAGACTAAAGTAAAAGTGCGGGTGACCAAGTCCACCGGTGGCAGGCGTGGCTCACTCCGCGATTTCGTCGCTTTGCTACAGGTAGCTAAAAGTACATCCGTTCCACACCAATTTTGGGGTTTGCCATAAGCCGCGCATGGCGCTGTCGCTACCTAGCGGCGATATCTGTGCTAACGTTAACGTTATAGTCCACCTGCCATCACTCTGCCTAGCAAAATGACTGTCCCGCCCAATTCCATTTTAGTTTGGTAATGACGTAACCCATTCTTGCAACAGGTGCGGCGACGGATTTCGAAATTCCTCACTTGATTTTGAAGCTTAAGCATGGCGCGCTCATGGCTCTCTGTGTCACTCGGATTTTATGCACATCCGAGTGAGCGTCCATGTCTCGGCACCGTAGGTCATGGTGGGCAGGACACATTGGTTAAAGAGGCGAGTTTTCGGCGATGTGGAATGTTAACAGATTTCAGAATGTCCGCTAATTTATCAAATGCCGCAAAACCCAGCTGGATTGGATGGTTATATATAAAGCCCCCTCCAGACTATGTGCGTGAATCGCGGCGCGACGTCGCGGAGCGAACATATCGCGAAGTTGACGTATGACTCCACACTCGCACACTTTACGGCGATTTCGCAGTTTGGTTTGCGGCAATATGGCGGAAAAGCATCAGCTGATCGAGTTTAATTGTTAGTTATCTATGTCATCATACGTGATTTAGCTGTTTTTCCATTTTGTTTTATTGTAAAACAGTAAAATATAGCTGCTTAATATTATATAATCATGATAGAATTAGTATTTATCTTGCCACAGAAGAGCCAAAATATCGCGTAATGTGGAGTCTTGCAAGTTCGCGCTTCGCGTCTCCTTTGACGCGGGCCGAAATACCGACAAAAAACGGAGAACAAGGCGCGAAGGCGTGAACAATCTGCGAAATCGACGCCACACTTGCGTTCGCGGCTTCGCCCGCGATTCACGCGCATAGTCTGGAGGGGGCTTAAGATGTACTTTAAGTTTGTCCCAATTTATATTGGGACAAAAAATACAAACTAAACAATAATAATGTCTCTCTTTATTTAAAAAAAAAAACAGAAAAAAGAAAGTTATAAATTTATTAAAATTTAAGATACAATTTACTTAAATTTATTTATTAGTGCATACAAACTTAATATAATACTTATACATACCTAGAAACAAGTTTATCTAAATAGCTATTGTGTTATGTAATGTAACTTGCGTTAAGATAATCCTTGTTTAGGAACAACTACTAATAAAATGATATATTACTTATGTACCTACCTATATATGGGCAAAACAACCAAAAATAGGTACCTAAGAACAATCATTAGACCTCAACCTGACCTATCACAGATAAATATTTACATCTCAATCTAACAAAATAAGGAAAATTCCAGTCACAGATGCAATTGCGCCCAATCTTGTTTACGTCTGTCTTTATAAAGCTCAATGCCCGTCAAATCTTCACACAACTGATCTAAAGTCCACATTTAAACATTAATCCAAGATGGCTGCACTCAAAACTCTGCTGATCCTCGTCGTGTTGGCGATTGTCATGGCATACGCCGTGGCAGAACGCGTCGAGCCTTGTGACCAGGTCTGCAACCGTATAGCAGCAGAACGGGATGAATGCTGCCGTTCCCATGGCTACAACCGTGCCACCTGTAGTAATGGAAACGAGATGAACTGCTACTAAGCGTTGGGTTGGACAGTGGACACCATCTACATCATCTAGACTCCATTCTGCAAGATTTGAAGAGTCTTCAAGACATCTATTACACAATGCCTCGCGTTTTCGTCAATCAAAGATTTGAAGGGCTTAAGGATGACTCACGCTAGACCGGGCCGGAGACGTGATCACATCAGCCGTCATAGAAAATGACATGGCCCGGTCTAGCGTGAGTCATCCTTTACGATTTGTGGCCTTAATTCTGTTACACACACCGATTTCGATTAGGCCTTCATATTACTCAATTGAAGAACTTTGAACTACTTTGGAAACATCGTCTGAAAACTACGAGCAAAAAGGCATCCTGCAAGATCTTTGATGTCTTTGTGTTCCTGTTCGCTTCACATCATCGGCAGATCATCTTCAATTGCAGATTTGGTGCTGGTTAACCTACAAAAGTGTTTATAATCTGTAAAACTTTGTCAGTCAAAAAAGTTACTAAAGCAGTACTTTTAAGGGTGGTATTCTATCTGTTCAATACTTTGTCCAATGTGTACACTCGACATCAAAGATATGTTTACAAGTTTCCACCTTACTGCTTAGTAATAAGGCGAAAAGTGTAAACATATCTTTGACGTGGACAGTGCCTATTTGTGTCTCACATTTTGCTTAATGAGAGAGTGAGATTAATGACATTGGACAGGTGGAATACCCTAACCCTGTTCCGTAACTGGGTACTAAATTAAGGTTACGTTTTCAAAGTTACTGGCGTTTTTACTGAGCCTTGTTAATTCATTCTATAGGATGCCTTCGCACCTGTTTAGGTATTTACATTTGCCGCCTTTTACCCGACTGTAACTGTGTAATCATTGTTTCCTGTGGCCTGTTTTATAAAGCTACAAGTTACAATTTACAAGCGGAAGTCTCGTTCTAACACATAGGGTTAGAAAGAGACTTCCGCTTGTAAATTGTAACTTGTAGCTTTATAAAATAGGCCACTGGTTGTTTAACTAAGTATGTGTCCGTTAAATACCTTTAATGACATTAACTAAGTGACTCTTATGTGTTTTGATTTGTTTATTGGTAGGTATATACTTGTTTTTTCTTGCAATACACAAAATAAACAAATAAAGTTTTACTAGACTTATATTGACTGGGATATGAACCGTGATTAACTTTGCCAAACAATATAATAAGGCAGCGGTTCTCAAACTTTTTTGGTGACGGAACCCTTTTGGAAAGCGAAATATTTGACGGAACCCTAAATTAAATATTTTCGTTCGTCACTGTCGACCAGATATAACTATTGTTTTTTCTTATTATTAGAAGTATTTTCCCGGAACCCCAACAGAGGCTTTGCGGAACCCTAGGGTTTGGGTAGAGAATGGCTGGATTGTAATCACGGTTCATATTCCGGTCGATAGAAGTCTAATCATACTAAACTTTATTGTTTATTTTAAAATGCATTTTTGTGTACTACAAGGCAAAACAAGTACCAAGTTAAACTCACCGTGAATTATTCAAAAGTGTTATAATAAAGTATTAAGTATATATTTTGTTTTACTTCCTTTCAGTGGCGGATTTGCCCTAAAGGCCCAGTAGGCCTGGGCCTATAATAAAAAAATAAAATTAAAAATCATTTATTTCAGAAAAGAGGTTCCATAATATGGTTAGTAACTCTTAACTTAACAACTATGTTAGTTTATTTGTAAAAAGACAGGAGAGAAAAAGCACATAAAAATAAAAACTAAAATAAAATTAAAAATAACAAGTAACAACACAAAAATACACGCGACCACCCCCCTCTGTCGCCTCATGCATCCCATGGCCTCATAACATGCAGATCCATGAAGCGACCGAGGACGGGCGAATCCAGCCTGTCCGCGATCTTCAGGTTACTGCTGCCTAGAGTATTAGGGACGGCATCGGCAGCAAGGCGGCAGTCTATACAGGGTGATCAATCCAAATGGGTCAGTATGGAGAAGTCAGAAACTATAAGAGATAGCGAAATCTGTTCTTAGGAACCATGGCTTCAATTTTAGATTTAATAATAATGGCATTCAATTGTTTTTTTAAATCTATCATACATAACCGGGATTCGAACATGGTCAATATTCTTGTTGTTGGTCAATATGCCATTATTATTAAATCTAAAATCGGAGCCATGGTTCCTAAGAACAGATTTCGCTATCTCTTATAGTTTCTGACTTCTCCATACTGACCCATTTGGATTGATCACCCTGTATATAGGTGCTGAGAAAGGGGCGGCTAGTAGTTACTACAGCGGGGCCTGGGGCCTAGGGCAGGCGTGGCTCACTCCGCGATTTCGTCGCTTTGCTACAGGTAGCTAAAAGTACATCCGTTCCGCCCCAATATTGGGGAAAGCCATAAGCCGCGCGTGGCGCTGTCGCCACCTAGCGGCCATATCTGTGCTGATCGTAACAGACGCGTTTTGTTCAGGCAGCCTTCACGCGCAATGTCAGGATTTTTGACCCTTTGTCCGGATTGCGGCCGGACTTTGCAAGTGTCCGGATTTTTAGGAATTAGGTCAGGAAATGAATGCTCAAAAACCGTTGTAGAGGGAAATGCTAGGAACACAATTTTTGACTCCGTTACTTTCCCATACAACCATTTCTAGTCGCCGTTACGACGCGGTGTTGACACATCTTGTGTCGACACCGTCTGTTTCGGTCACAATTCCAGTCGCAGAGTCGTCGCCGTGTCGACACAGTTACCAGAAATGGGGAAGGGTCGACACATGACACAAAGTGACATAAAGTGTGGTCGCCGTGTGCACACATTGTTTCGGGTTTGCGACTACTTTATGCCAAAATCATTCGTTCATTCGTTCATTTTGTTCCTGTCAAATGGAAACTGTCAGATGGAAAAATAGTTAAATAAAAATAAGTGACATTAATACGCCATCTCTAAAACGGATTACAAGACGTAATTATATATTGTTTGCATTTATATTACAATAGGACTTAAATTATTATGGGGAATTAAACTGCTCGAGTGATTTGATAAACTAAGTGTAATATAATCAACGCGCCACCACATTGTTTTAGTTTAGCCGGAAATGAAATTGTTTACTTCTCAGTGCCTGTGTTCATAACTATATTATTTGATGCATTTTTAGTACTTCGATGCGTATACTATACTTAAATAACAGAAATAACGCTTTACATACTACGAAACTTGTTAATTATGATGTATAAATATGGTTTAAGGCTGAGAAATATTGCAGTCACAAAGTAGTCGCAATGTTTCGACTTTGTGTCGACTCTGTGTTGACACTTGACACGCGCTGTCAAAAGTAATAACAAAGTTACTGGATTTGCAAAATGGCTCCTTGTGTTCATTCGTTTTCAGATATTCTCAAAGTGTAAGAGCCATGCCGTGGTCAGAGATGAGGGCATTAATCGACTAACTGTTTATTCGACTAATTAATGAAATTAAAAAAGTTAATCCTCATATTTTAATCGCGATTAATTTAGTCGACCTAACAATAGATTGAAATTGCATTAATCTGAATATTAATCGAATAAATTATCGATTAAATCTCGATTGAAAGTTGACAGGGGACATTTTTGTACGGAAATGGAATAGGATTTGCATGTAAATATTTCCCACCTTTTCGGGGCGGGGACAAATGGGAACACACAATTTTTGGATGTATTCCCATTTATTCCCGCAGGGAACAGATGGAAGAGGATTTGAAAGTAAATATTTCCCATTTTTTCCCACCTTATCGGGGTGGGGACAAATGGGAACACACAACTTTCAGATGTAATCCCATTTATCCCCGCAGGGAACAGATGGAATAGGATTTGCATGTAAATATTTCCCAATTTTTCCCACCTTTTCCGGGTGGGGACAAATGGGAACACACAATTGTCAGATGTAATTCCATTTATCCCCGCAGGGAACAGATGGAATAGTATTTGCATGTAAATATTTCCCATTTTTTCCCACCTTATTGGGGGTGGGGACAAATGGGAACACACAATTTTCGGATGTAATCCCATTTATCCCCGCAGGGAACAGATGGAATAGTATTTGCATGTAAATATTTTCCATTTTTTCCACCTTATCGGGGTGGGGACAAATGGGAACACACAATTTTCGGATGTATTCCCATTTATCTCCGTAGGGAACAGATGGAATAGGATTTGCATGTAAATATTTTCCATTTTTTCCACCTTATCGGGGTGGGGACAAATGGGAACACACAATTTTCGGATGTATTCCCATTTATCCCCGTAGGGAACAGATGGAATAGGATTTGCATGTAAATATTTCCCAATTTTCCCACCTTTTCGGGGTGGGGACAAATGGGAACACACAATTTTCAGATGTATTCCCTGGCGTGACAATGTGACGTAACGTGACAGGTGCGACATTTCGACAAGTCTCATTGTTACTGAAGTTACCGTAGCCCATGGAGGCCTGTGACGTCAATTACAGTGATGTAGACAATTGTTGGACCTGTCACTTCCTAAAACCTATAAAACGATATTCATGACGACTTTTATGACAAAATGCGTAGCCGCCATCTTGGATTATAAAATGGTCATCATTTTCGAATTCTGCACTCCCTAAAACCTGTAAATCGACATCCGTGACGACGCAAGTTATCTTTATTTTCAGAACTAACCAATTGCTACAGAATACAAAGGACAAAAAAAGAAGCAAGGAGGTAATGAAACAAGCAAAAATACTGATGATTCCTCGACGCAATTGGATGATTCTTAAATTGTGTCCAGATTTTTTTGTCATAAAAGTTTCTATTTTTCACATATAACTCACACAAGCTCCGTGACATTTCGACCTTGTAATTTTTTTATGTTTTTTTTTTATCTATGCGTATCTCACTAGAATAATATAATCAAGGTATATTTATGTTTGATGATTGAAATAGTAACTCTAAAAATTATATTTGTGTCTTATATTCCTGCCGAAGACTTTTATTTTTCCTTTTCCTTCTACACAAGTTAGGCCAAGTAATAAGAATTTAGGGCTCTCAATTTTATCTTGACTTCTACATCAGTAAAGTTACGAGGCCATGTTTGGTATCGTTTTCGTATAAATTCACAGTACCAATTTTATTTCCGAAGTAAAAACATATAAACTTATTAAAATACTTTCTTTTAAACTCCTCTTCACGCTTAAAATGCTGAACAGTTTTAATTTAAAGGTACACATATATTTTGAGTCCCGAGACAGGACATAATAAGTTATCTCAAAAATCATCCTTTAAAGTTGTGAAATGTGGTGCAGTGGGGAATTCAGAATTGAATTCTTGAAGTTAATACTTACTGTTTAAGTTTAGGTTTGAAGTTATGTTTTTTATCATTTTCAACTAAATCAAAGATGTAGAATTGTAGACCATCCCAAATTTCATATAAATCGGTTCAGCGGTTATTGATTTTCCGTACAAATTTTCACGCCACTTTTCACACCTTCAAAAGATGATTTTGGTTATAAGATCTATCCTATGTCCTGTTCCGGGACGCAAACTATTTCTATACCAAATTTCAACGAAATCGGTTCAGCGGTTAAGCGTCAAGAGGAGTTTAAAAAATACCGGCCAAGTGCGAGCCGGACTCGCGTATTAAGGGTTCCGTACATTAAGTCCGCCTCGCGCTTGGCTGCACATTTCTAATAGGTTTTCCTGTCATCTTAATAATCGTGATAGGTAAAGGACTATTTTGTGTATTTTTTTCAAAATTTGAGACCTAGTATTTTCGGAGATAAAGGGGGGGGGGGGGGCAATGGTAATTTTTTGGGTCTAAAATCAATTTGTTTACGTTACATGTCCGTCTTTGGGTCCCTAATTTACATATATGTACCAAATTTCAACTTAATTGGTCCAGTAGTTTCCGAGAAAATAGGCTGTGGCAGACCGACAGACATACAGACGCACGAGTGATCCTATAAGGGTTCCATTTTTTCCTTTTGAGGTACGGAACCCTAAAAAAATTGTTTTTAAATTTTGTGGAACACGGCCTAGCACCTTCACTGATGTAGAGATCAAGATAAAATTGAGAGCCCTAAATAAAGTTTCAAGAGCGGATATCTCAAAAACTATTCAATATATGGAAAAAATTGACTAAATAAACTTGTAACAAATTAAATTAACTTTCATTTTGTATAAGTGACCATGTCGCTAAGATGCATAGTTTCCGAGATATAATCGAAAAACCGGAAAATGGGACCTTCAAAGCCCCCTCTCTCCCCCCCGCTCCAGGGCTACGGCCGAGGACTTTTGATATGTTCACCTCCTAACTTGTCTAAACCAAGTTACGGAGTCAAAAATTGTGTTCCGAGCATTTCCCTCTACAACTTTTTTGAGCATTCGTTGCCTGACCTAGCGTATTGCATTTCTTTAAAAACTTTTCTGTTGGGTGTTTATATGGTTTTGGTCGATTTTTATCATTTGCATCGCCCATGATGACTTACTAGAATCACGAGCACACGAGACACTAATAGTAGTTTGACAAACCTTGGTTTTCAAGAGGTATTTTATTTTGACATTTGCTGTCACAAATTTGCTGTCAGATTTAGTCGCAAACCGCACGCAAAGTGCACACAAATGTGTCGACACCTTGTTACGGAAAAGTGTAGACACGGCGACGACACTTTGTTTCGAAACAATTCTAGACACATTGTGTGGACTCTGTTACGACACATCTGACATTTAGTTACCACTTTGATGATTCTGCGACTGGAATGGTTATATGGGTTGTTTGGACTAGTTAGGAGGTGAACATATCAAAAGTCCCCGGCCGTAGCCCCGGTGCTGGGGGGCAGACGGGGGAAAGTTGTGAAAGCTGACTTTTTCTTGACATCCCAGGCACGTTTTTTTCTTAGACTTTATTTGTCTTATACGGAGTTACATATATCTTTGATGTAGGTAATGATTTTACCATAGTTCTCTAAGGGTCGGTTGCACCAAACTGTTCGTATCGTTAAAGAGTTCGCTAAAGTTTTATGTATGGAAGGTTTCATAGTAAAGTGCCGGGGCGCGCCGGCTGACGTTGATCAGTCTGTCAAATGTGGTTGGTGCAACTGGCCCTAAATAAAACGAGTACCTTTTCACGTGGACAAGGGTTAAATAAGAAAATTAACCTTTATAGCCCTTAACTTTTGTGTATATCTACAGGAAAGACGCGAACACAGTTTTCTGTTTGACCCATATAGTCCACAATACTTAACGCCATAATAATTTATTTTATTTATTTGAATCCCTGAAATTAGGTATTATTACATAATTCAGAAAGTATTAATAGTTTGCCGCTGCACGTAACAATTAGTTCTTATAACTCTTATTGACCAATCGTATGGCCTCCCTGTGGCCAGTCTCACTGGCGCCGTGCACGGTGCCAAAATGGCGACGACTTGTGGCCTCGCCGGCGAACAGGACGCGCGGGGCCCCTGAAGAGTCCACAAGCGGCCTCGCGAGCCAATCGCGCGCGTCTGGGTACTGCGGCGTGAGGGTGTTGTCATAAGTATAGCTGCCGCGGGTGTATGGGTTCGAGTACCAGGTTGATCTGAAAAAATAAATAAATAAATATATGAACGGCTAGGGTTCCGTACCCAAAGGGTAAAAACGGGCCCTATTACTAAGACTCCACTGTCCGTCTGTCTGTTACCAGGCTGTATCTCATGAACCGTGATAATAGATAAACAGTTGAAATTTTCACTGATGATGTATTTCTGTTGCTGCTATAACAACAAATGCTAAAAAGTACGGAACCCTCGGTGGGCGAGTCCGACTCGCACTAGTCCCATTTTTCTTGTATTTCCGTGAACGTGATTTTGCCGTTGTTTGCGTAATGGTATGGAATGGAACCCTTCGTGCGCGAGTCCGGCTCGTACTTATCCGGTTTTTAATGTCACACATGAAGCATATACCTGATGATAGCAGTAGGCTGTGGTACAGTGATGTTCAGGGTGTCACCCATGAATCTCTGCAGCAGTTCGACGGATTTCGTCTTCACCTGTTCTTCTGGAAGCGTCTCCACCTGCCGAATGATATTTTATTATGTACATATCTTCTCTAGTACATACACCAATACGCCAATTACACAAGGAAAGACCTAAGCCCACACAAGGAAAGGCCTAAGACGTGTATACGTACAATACTGCCGGTCAACTCTTACTGCCGCCGTGAATGTGACAGAGTTTTTAAGACCAAGTTTGGCCTGGGCAGCTACATAAGAGCTCATAAGGGGAAAAAACCCTTGATTGCTGAGTTTTCTGTCATCGAAATCGATGTGGAGGACTATATGTATGTAGTTTATATACAAAAGAATCCATCATGCATCCAGGCTACAGCTGTGACCCTCGCGCAGGCAGCCTTCTCGCGCAAAGATTGGCAATAGCAATCCAGCGCCGGAGCGCTGTCTGCGTGATGGGCACCCTACCAAGGGCACAGAATAAATAATAGTACTAGGTAGGTACAGAAGACTCACTCTCTAACAAAACGCGTCTTTACGATCAGCACATATATGGCCGCTAGGTGGCGACAGCGCCACGCGCGGCTTAAGGCAAACCCCAAAATGGGGGCCGAACGGATGTACTTTTAGCTACCTGTAGCAAAGCGACGAAATCGCGGAGTGAAACACGCCTGCCAAGGGCGCAACATTTTTAATAGTGTTTTAATTTTAGCTTAATCACGATTATTTAGCAGTGGCGCTAGTGTGTATTGATGGGCTCTTAAAGTTCAAAATAGATGGGTCAAACAGATAACTGTGTTACGTTCGCGCGAACACACTAGTTTTCCCTCCTGTGGGCAATAGTTAACAGCTTGTGGGCATGTAAGTAATGATTTTATCATAGTTTTGTAAATAAAAGGAGGACCTTTTCACGTGGATAAGGATTAAATAAAAAAAATTACCTTTGTAGCCCTTAACTCTTGTGTATGTCTACAGGAAAGACATAACACAGTGATCTGTTTGACCCAGATTGTGGAATCTGTACAAAATATTGTACCGGGGTTCTCAGGTGGTCAGGAGGATACGCAAACCAGCAAATAAATCAGCAGATGGTAAGCAATTCGGACAGTCGGCCTTGGACACCTACAAAACCAGAGGGGTAACAAGTACGTTGCCGGCCTTTAAAAAGTACGCGCTTTTCTTGAAAGTTTGAAGACCTTATCGATTCTGCTAGTCCATTTCCATCTGAACCTGTGATATAATTAAGGGAGTATATACTATATAAGGTAAGGTAAAGGTTAAGGTAGTGTTAGATCTCCTATCCTACCTCCTTAGCAATGTCCCCACTGGTCCACAAAGTCAGAACGTTACTGGACCCCACGGGCCGGTGGGCCCCTATAATCTTGGTGACCCAGTGGTCTGAAACCGGTACTTTTTTGATATCCTCGCCCTTCCATATGAACCCAAACCTGGAAAAAAAATTTTTTTGGGGAACAAGCCACAACTATATAGCTATAACCACGGAGTTAGGGTTTCTGCTCGAGAATTCCCGAGGCGAGAAATCTTGAGAAATTTGTCCTAAGTCGAGACGGGAAAAAAATATTCAATGCCTCGAGAACTCGAGAAATAAATCTCTTGTGATAAGTAAAAAGATAACACGCATATAACACATGATGTGTCTATAACGTATTTCATTAGGTAGTTAAATAAATATAAACAATGTTTTTTTTAGGATTTCAGGTAGGAACCTACTTAAAACCTTTATTACCAACCAAATAAAAACTACCTTGATCCGTCCCCTATCCCTACCTAGAAAGCTTTAACCGATTATCATGTTTTGAAACTTTTGAACTATCATGATTTATGACATTCATATAGTCTTTTTATTGAAAAACGGTTTAAAAAAAATTGTAACGTATTATATATATAGGACCATGTAATAAGTTTAATAACAAATATTACCGAACTAAATTACTAATTGATAAATTAAATCATCCCAATATATTCCTATTAGCAAAATATTACAATTTTAGCAGCATTATTGTTACGTTGAGTAAGTACGAGTAATTAATATTATGTAGTAATACTTATGTAAGTTTTGTCACATCGAGTTAAATTTATTGACTTCAATATTGCTGCCTAATAAAATACCATATTGTAGTTTGTTTACATTTTGTTGAATACCTAAAGAAATACACTATAGCATAACACATTGCCGGTGCGCACGCCTGCACCTATAGTTTTTTTTGTTGTTGTATTTTTGATTATTAAGTGCAATTTATGGTGACTAAAAATGTACCATACCATATGTTTGATTAATGATTATTGATCTCACCTACGATTCCTACGAGTCTGATTTGTAAAAAAGCAAAAAGAATTAAATAACATGGTGTTTTTCGGAGCTTTCAAAATTTCTCGAGATACTCGAGAAACTCGAGAAATCTTGGTGGAGAATTCCCGTGCCTCGAGAAATTAAAAAGGTCGAGAAACCAGAAACCCTACACGGAGTGGGTGCCACAATGTATAGTCGTACGGTTTTAAAATGTCCTAATCCACTTGAGATATTAAATTACCTGCCGATGAATGGTATTGTTTTCTATTGTGCAACCAAAATGCTATTTACGTGTGCAAAATATAAAGCAATAACAATAAAAGATTCCATTCAGATAACAACTTTACTGTTTAAAGAATAGAGTTAGAATTACAATAGCAGGTACTCGATACCTATAGGACCTTTTCGAATTTAGAGCTTTTAAAATTCGCCACTCGTTGATACAGAGCGGCTGCTACCGCGAAAACCGAAATTCGCAAATTGCGGGGATCTTTCTCTTTTACTCCAATGAAGGCGTAATTAGAGTGACAGAGAAAATCCCCGCAATTTGCGAACTTCGATTTTCGCGGTTATAGTCCAGCCTGGCAAAAAAGAGTAGAAATTAAAAAGTGGCAACACTGTAGTGTCGTCCTTCTCCTATATAAATTTTATTGAAATGGAAGACGATATGTTGTCCCTTTTTAATTTCTACTCTTTTTTTGCCAGACTGTAATTTCGTATTTTTCGCACTAGTATCGTAAATAACTGTCTTCAACCCAACTGTATGATAATACTATTACTTATTCTGTGCCAACTGTTTATCAAATTTGCGGAGGTTGCGGGTTCAAGTCCTGCCGGAAGCGTAATTTTTCCATTTTTTCCATTCATATAAAATTTGGAATATATACTTGGTCAAGCAGATCTTGTCAGTAGAAAAAGGCGGCATATTTGAAAAATGTAGGCGCGAAGGTATATCGTATCATAGAAAATTTTAATTTCGCGCTTTTCTCTACTGACAAGATTTGCTAGACCATCTATAGCTCGCAGACGTATCTGCATGTTTAAGAAAAATGGATCCACCTGTTTACATTCAGCGGCCACCAAGCTTCGTCAAATTGTATCATGATCTTGTCCAACACGCCCATGCTGATTTTCTCTATGGCTGTCTGTTTGTCCTCGGGCAGAGCCGGTGAGAAAAGTGAAGAATATCTGTCAAATAACCGTATTGTTAATTTAAATCACACATCTTTATTTGGTCGATGGACATGGAAATCTTCATAGGGGACCTGTCGACACGACTGCAGGTCGACACCTCGGGAGACCATAGCTCTGGCGCTTACCTCTCCCAGCGCATAATATATCGCTGGCAATACAGAGAGGTAACGCAGCCAGCGTTATGGGTTCAATGCCGCAGGCGGAGGTTTTAGAAGGGGTATTCTTTCTATAACTTCTTTTTATTTTCATTTTTTTTTTTATTTGCCAGCACACTTACTTGTCCTTGAGCACCCCGAGGGACGCGGTGACTATGACGTTATCGGCCTCGTAGGAGCTGCCGTCGCTACACTCGACGGTGACGCGCTCGGTGGGCTGATGCGGGGCCCTGATGACCCACACCTTATTCAGCGTCTTGTCCAGCTAGAGCACAAGTCAGCACACTTACTTGTCCTTGAGCATCCCGAGGGACGCGGTGACTATGACGCTATCGGCCTCGTATGAGCTGCCGTCGCACTCGACGGTGACGCACTCGGTGGGGTACTGCGGGCCCTGATGACCCGCACCTTATACAGCTTCACGTCATGTTAGCACACTTACTTGTCCTTGAGAACCCCGAGGGACACGGTGACTATGACGCTATCGGCCTCGTAGGAGCTGCCATCGCTACACTCGACAGTGACGCGCTCGGTGGGGCGCTGCGGGGCCCTGATGACCCGCACCTCCTTGTTAAGCTTTATGTCCAGGTTGGGTAGACCGGGACCCCCGTTGTATGTGTTCTGAAGTAGTCACAAAACAGTTTTTCACTAGGTACAGTAGGTACACCTTATCATGTGGCTCGATCCTCTACACGATGGTCCAGCGCTGCGCCAGCGAGTTGACCTTGTGGTGGTAATAAGACAAGAGTGCTCACTCCATATATATATATATATATCAGTTTTGGTACCAAAAAGACTAATATTTTCATAGTCGACATCGAGTAGCAGAATTATCAGCACTGCTAAGTAGCAGTATAGTAGAAGTACTGTCAAAGTAACAATAGATGTAGCGCCGACCGGAAAGTCTTATCTATGTTATTGAGCATTAGACTTTTTCTCTATGACCTTATAAAACAAAATCCCCCGCCGCGTCTCACTGTTTGTGTGTATGTATGTTCTAGATAAACTCAAAAACTACCGGACGGATTTTCATGCGATTTTCACCTATCAATAGAGTGACCAGGAGTCACAAGAAGGTTTATTAGGTGTTTTGTGAAACCAGTGCGAAGCCGGGCCGATCGCTAGTAAACTAAAATAGATGAATTAGTCAAAGACGCCTAATTTTTCTAAGATTGCATGTACTCGAGAAATTGGGACAGGTAGAGTTAGACCTAGCTAAGTTAGCAGCGATTTTGATAGCCCATCAGACACTTGTGTCAATTTAAACTCAAACTTCTATGAAATTATGATGTTTTAACACTTTCCTATTGTAAGTAGTGGAACTGGGGTAAGAAACTAGAGCGTTCGGGCATTCTCGGATCCGTTGCTACGAGCAATTGTTAGGGTTGACACAACTTGACGTCCCTTTGCGTACACGACCACAGATAAGATAATTACTTGAATTTTGACAACCCTAATTAGCCAATAGGGATAGTGCCAGATATTAGAAAGGGACAGAATGATTCGTCCCTGAACCGCTGTCAAACTTCGGTTTTGTATGAAGGTTATTATTTTCTGTAGTTACTTATTCTGTGACTAACCACATCGTGAACTTACCAGCATAATATCGAAGAAGGTGTTGTAACCATGGCGAGCCCAGCTCACGGACCTGTGGCCTGCCAAGTCCTCGTAATACCCTCCAGTAGTCACGTCGTTCCAGTCGCTAGAACCTAACAAAGATAAATAATAAATAAATATTGGAAATTCTTCAACATATTCAAAATCGAATATTTTACACTAAAAACACGTTTTGAATCGTCATCGCAAACGCTGGCAGCGACCGCTCCTTATGACCCTTGCCGCTCACAGAGTGAAGTATTCTGAACATCATAGGCGCATGGTGCGACAAAGACCAATAGTTTAGGATTGGGAGGCCGAATTCGCTTTGTCTGGGGTGTTCGCTTTACCCGACCTTCCCCTACACCTTTGAATTTCTTCGCAGATGTATGCAGGTTTCCTCACGATGTTTTCCTTCACCGAAAAGCTAGTGGTAGATATCAAATGATATTTCGTACATAAGTTCCGAAAAACTCAATGGTACGAGCCAGGATTTGAACCCGCGACCTCCGGATCGAAAGTCGGACGTCATACCACTCGGCCACCACTGCTTTGTATTATATTATTTATATTTCTTATTATATTAAATATTTTCTTTACAAGTTTTGAAAGGTGATAGGTACTATCGCGATCCCAGGACGCCTCACACGGCTTATTGTGGGAAACGCCGCGGTGTGGTTTAGTGGGTACCGTGGGTAGTTCCCCCTCCCCTCTTTACACAACTGAAAAGAGCTTAGAGGTGAGAGTTCCACATACCCCCCCCCCCCCCCCATAGCGGGCCCATCTCAGGGCCAGGGGGACAATGCGTAACAGAATTCCTATATCGACAAAAAAAGGTAATACATACCCTCCAAGTAATTGACATACAGGTTCAGGAATTGCAGTAGTCCAGATATGAAATCTTCGTCCTTAAGCAAATGGGGATGATTTTTTGTGATTTCTTCCATTAGTCTGAAAATTTTTATAGGGTATAGTCATATTAATTATAATTCGTTTTTTTAGCATTAGAAATAAGGTAAACAATCTTGATGTGTATTTTAATTGATAAACATATTTTAAAAATAAGTTACGGCAAATATGTATATATATATGTAAAAATTATGATGTATATATATAATACGATAATTTATATTCTTCTGCTTTCATAAATAATAGTTACTGATTTTTAAAAAGCGTTTTTCAATTAAAAGACGTGTCAAGATCGCTTACCTTCTTTCTAATGCTAAAAAAACCGAACTATAGTCTCGTAAAATTTTCGAACAAACGAATTTCAACCCAATTGCAAATCACACTAGATTCAAACTTCCTTAAAAACTATATTTTTTTATGGTGGACGCCCAATCGCCCATGGGAATATTTCACTCACTTCCGCGTGGTGTAATTCCCCTGCGCCTCCGGTATACCAGGCCCCTCTGCTTCGACCTGGAGGAAAAGCTGGTCCACCAGCTGGGAGTCTGCTGGCGAGCCATCGGAGAGGTAGGACAGCATGGTCGGGTCCTGGGGGACGATGGTGATGTTGTGCTGCGTCGCCATGTCGAAGACCCGGCTGCTCTTGGTGCCCACTATCCTGGAACAGAATTGGTGGTTAATTAAGAGCTGTTTCCCAGTTTTTTGCGGGTACCCTAAAACGGGGTGGTAGGTTTCGCGGGGAGAGGTGGGTTATGAATGGGGAGAGATTTGAGAGGGGGGTGAGAAGGGATTTTAAGGCTCCTGCTACAAAAATAAGGTATTCCAATTTAAAATGGAGCTATTAAAACTTAAAACTTTGACTTTAACGCATAATAAAAAAAAAATCGATCCAACAATCTTCCAAAATCACCTTTGTATGAAAACCCCTCTCACCCCAAATACTAGGCAATACGGGGTGAGGTGGGTTTTCCTCATTATCGTCAAAGTTATGAAATGGAACTACCCAAAATAAAATAAAAACTAAAATACAAACGTCCGGAACATTTATTATATACACCATTCAGTTTTCATATATAAAAATAAAATGTTATCGTGGTTTGAATTTCAGTTTTGACCCTACTCACCCCATTTTACGGTACGGTTTTTTCAGGATCCAGCTTTCTGTAGTAGGTATGCATGCAGGATCCCGCAAACAGAATCCTCGTGTGAAAGTTACTATATTAGCACCTATACTACTAAAACGGGATCCTGCAAAAACCGTACCGTTTCCTTATTAGCGCGACAGTGACAGTTGCGTTTCGATCGCTACGGAGCGTAAGCGACTGGCATCTTGGCTACGCGGCCAGCTCTAACATCTACCCGTTCGCTTCATGTTGGCCGTTAACTCCCGGGCCGCTTCCCCGAATCACCGCAACTACTAGTGTCTATGTAATTTATTTCTTAATTGTAACTTTATGTACCTATTTAAAAAAATTATCTTATTAAATGTGTACTAGTGTCGCGGTCCGATATGGTATGCCCGCCTAGTAGTGTTTATATGTAGATTAAACGGGCTCTAGGCCAGCGGTCGGCAACAGGCGGCCCACGAACCTCTGCTGAGCCGAGCAGAGACGAGTTTGGCCGAAGTCAGGAGTTTTGTACCCCTGTCAATACTAAGAAAGTGCGGCCCGAGTCAACTTCATTAGCTACTATGTGGCCCTTGGCTGCTAAAAGGTTGACGACCACTGCTGAGTCTAGGCTATTATATAAATTATAATCATGACTTACCATTCCGCCCCCAGCTCCACCACCCCGTCCCCGAGGGCCACAGTATGCACCCTCCCCCCCACTCGCGGCTGCGCCTCGATGGCTAGCACGCGCCGCCCGGCGGTCGCCAGCGCAGCCGCCGCGGTCGCGCCCGCAGCGCCCAGCCCAACCACTATGGTGTCATAATGAGGCGGGCTACAAGCAGGGAGTTAAACAAATCTTATAGCCCGTTCTTATAGGTTCACTAATAGTCAAGTTAATAGTGTGGGCGATGATGCCTATTATGGTTGGTTTGGGTCAATTTCTGAACACGATTTTTTTTCTGTCCGTGATGAAAATCGCGGGTTAGCATCAGATAATACTTACCATTTTTTTTTTACATAAAGAAGCCACACTTTCACACCGGGTTCCATATAAATTCAATGATTAATTGGTTTTTAGAGTACACTTAAAAATACCTAAAGGCTCAAATTACTACTCCCGTGCCCTGTTCGGAATCTACTTTTGAGCATAATGAAAAATCCTACGAAAAATTCTACATTAGTATCACTAATTTAGTGTCAAATACTTAAACTAGATGATATTTACTATCACTGAGCACATACACTATTGACTTCATTGTGGTAAATAACTCGTGATCGAAGTTTACATTTTGTCCGAGCGCGCGAGTAAAATTTCGTCGGCAAAACTCAAAGGGCTCTGACAGCCGACGTCTGTATCTGAACCGCCTCGTGTCCAGCCTCACCTGTACTGGCAGTATTCGGCTGTTTCTTAAAGCAAACGGATGTACGTCAAGCCGCGGCGTCTTCGAGCAAATCGCATAAGTATTTCGGAATCCGGGTGGGCGACAATTTTTTTCTAATTTCGATGCCCCTTATAAATTTTATTTCCCACATAGCTTTTCAATAACAGTTGTCATATTTAGGAGCCCTTTATGTATCTTTATGTAAACGATAACATAACAGTTTGGTTAAACACGATTTAAATTTTTGGCGAATTTTTTTATTACGAATTCTAATTTCCGTGCCCTAATTCCCATGGAATATTTACCTAAAATAGCTGATTAAGTGGCACGGGAATTAGAAAGTATTACATTTATTGTCAACAAATTTTTAATTGGGGGCACTGTAAGTTAATTGGCAATGTTTACGTCATATTATTATTACACATATATATATATTGGCAATAAATATATATTATATGTAATAATAATATGACGTATATCTTTCTATTTTACATTTAAGGAAATCTCAAAGAATGCACAAAAATCTATGAACGGTTTTTTAGTATAAGTACTAAAGTACATACTTACAGGGTGGACCCGAATAACCCGGGCAATTTTAATACGTAAGGTAAGGTGGGGTAAGACTATCACTTGTATGGAATCCTCGTACTGTTAGTCTTGCACCACCTTACCTTATTCATTGATCATATTATAACATTAAAATATTATATAAACATAAAACTATTTTTGGAATTATTACATATTATAATACCCGTATCTAAGGTTACATGAAACAAAATGAATCAAATTTACAATGTTTTTTTTTTTGTAAATTTGACAGCTGACAGTGTAAGCCGTATAAAGTTTAAATATCTGGGAGACCGAGCTTTGCTCGGAAAACATATACCTACCTAAAAACTCAAAAATGCGCGTTTTCTCAGAGACACCTAGCTAGATCGATTTTTCATCCCAGAAAACGCCCATATATGATCATCATTTCATCGAAATCGTTAGAGCTGTTTCCGAGATCCCCGAAATATATACAAGAATTGCTCGTTTAATAGATTAGTTGTTACAAATTAGCTTTTTTAATAGGTACAATAAAAATTAAATGTATCCTATTCTTACTATATTAAAAATGCGAAAGTATCTCTGTCTGTCTGTTATCTCGTCACGCTTAAGCCGCTGAAACAATATCATCTTGATAATACATATTTGGCATGGAGATATAGTTTGAGGCCTGAAGAAGGACAAAGGATCTGGGGGCACGGCAGTGCCGCCGCCAAGTCTAGCAAAACAAAGTGGCACGGCCGTACCATTAAATCAGAATAACATTCTATCTAAATAACATTTAATTTGAGCATGTAGTCTAAGAATTAATACACTTTAAAATCCCTTAGTTTTGTCACTGGCACAATCACTCTCAATCAATATTATTTTAAGGTACTTCTAACATACCCACAAGTTCCAAATTTGAAACGTAATTAGGTTTTAGCTTTTTAAGCCAATAAAAATCTAATAATACTGCAATATTAGTCACGTTCTAAAGATAACTGCATAATTAAGTTTGTAATCCTATAGAAATATATGCGATAACAACGTTACCTTTTAGTTCTTACAATTAGTAGGGAAAGTAAAGGTACACTACGATGGACGATGTGAGTATGAATAAAGATGTATTATGATATGTATATACATAGTATCAGTATAGTATGGGTATGATTACCCGAAAAGAAGGACAGCCTACAAAAAGAGATGGGATCCTATCAAAAAGAATTCATGTAAAAAAATGCAAATCTGGCAACGCAGTTCTTCTACTCTACTACAAAAAAGTTTTGGGATGTAATGTGAAACCAAGTCGGTTATTTTAGTCAGTGCCAGGGGGTATTTTTTTAGGAAGTTTTTTTTAGGAAGATTATGATATTTTTGAGAAATTACTTAACCAACCTACACTTTGAAGATTTTCCCGCAGGGCAGGGACACCCTGTATACCTATGTGTAAAGTAAGGCGGGGTAAGACTAACTTAGTTTATTTTGATCGGGGCAAGACTAACTGTATGAGGATTCCATACAAGTGATAGTCTTACCCCGGTGATAGTCTTACCCCACCTTACCTCATATGTGTTCAAACAATTTTTTGGGTTATTAATTTATGAAGGCAGCATATTCGATTTCTTCAGATTAACTTACACAATAACTTCTTCTCACTGTGCCCCTATTTATTTCTTAGTATCATTTCCTACAAGACCATATACCAGATCATACACCTTGTACCTATCTACATGCAGATACATAATGACACTTTTTAATGAATAGTTTTGTATGTAAAGGCGGACAAGTTTACGAAACTACTCAAAGTATTGTTTTGAAATATGTACATTTTACTAAGAAAGAGAGATTAGTTGCCATTAAAATAAAGGAAAGGATTAGTCAAATACGTAGTTTTTAGTGTAACATACTTTCGTAGATTTGTCGTTCGAAACTAATATTAAAGAAGGTAAATATGTCCGATGCCACTTCAGTATGGTTGCAGTATATTATTGTAGATTAAAATATACATAAATAATAGTTTTAAGTACCAAAATAAGTTAAAAAAACAATTCCCGTGCCGTGTTCTAATTTCCGTCCTAGTAAAATCTAATTTCCATGGACACACTAATTCCCGTGCCCTGACCAAAATTTTAAATTTATATAACTTTTATAGTTTTATGAATATTTTTATCCCATAAGAAAATTAATATTTATTATATTTTTTATCAAATTCTCAGCATATTTTTTTTTGTGTAATGTTGGTATTTCAAAATTCCATGGGAATTAGACAAAA